>NC_057808.1:472509911-472655195 GCF_018294505.1 Triticum aestivum
GGGGGTGTGCGTGCGTGTGTGTGTGTGTGTGCGTGTGTGTGTGTGTGTGTGTCGCGGGGTCCTCTGTGGCGGATGTAATTTAAGTGTGCATGGCTTCATCATAGAGAGGTGATGTGTATGGCAGAGGCCACCAACGATGGGGTGCGAGAGAGAAAATGCCCATAGAGAGGGAAGAGAAGGTGTGTGCGCGTGAGAGGAGTCGACATCGAGAGAACGTGTTTGTTCGAGAGACACCGAGGAATACTACTATATATCGATGGTGCATGTAGGCGGGAATTAAACAAAGGGATGGTCTTATTGGTTTCGGGGATATAGGGGAAGAGTGAGAGGCGGGGGGTAGCTAGAAGGAGATTGTTAAGTGTGAGTGTGTGTTTTACCCATCCAGGCGGAAGTTATGTGCACAAAAGAGGAGAACGATTCGATGTGGCGTTAGGATTGAGGGTAATTAACTACGTATGGAGACATAGAGACCTTGAACGTGCATGTGTGAGAGGTATACATGTATACGTGGGATGTGTGTGTGTGTGCGCGCGCGCATGATCGAGATAAAAGAAAGAAGACATAAGTCATAAGATCAACGACATGGGAGAGACGGATCGGTATGACAATATGCATGCATGTGAGAATGCAGGGAAGAAGGCCCGACAATTGAGCATGTGTTTTTGTCTTTAAGAGATAGTGGCATGGGCTGGAGCATGCATCTATGGTGAGCAGAAGGAGTGAGGCGCAACGATTGTGCAAAAGAGACCAACCTATAAATGCATATGTATGGACAGACATATATAGTGTGGGTGATAGGAAGCAAGACTCCGTGCGAGAAAGAAATGTTGACGGAGAAACTACAGATAGATACAGAGATGGAGATGCTAGCTAGAGGGACATTCGCTAGTTTGGGTGTTGGAGATGACAGTCGGGTGGTTCAAAGGGTGAAGTTATATATGTGTATGAGAGGGCACTTGACTGCATGTAGAGAGAAACATATGTAGTGTGCGTGATAGGAATCAAGAGTGAGGGCGAGAAAGAAGGTTGATGGAGAAACAGATAATAGAAAGATAAAGATGCTAGCTAGTGTGTGTTAGAGATAGGAGTCGAGTGGATCAGAAGGCTGGGTTATGTGTGTGGGTGTGAGAGAGATAGAGAGAGGGTGCATGTGAGTCACATACAAACAGATATCACAGAAAAATGAGATCCAGAGAGACGGAGTTTTGTGTCTGCGAGAGAGAAAGATATTTCACAACGAGAGTGATAGCTAGAGAGACATACGAGGGAACGCAAGATATCTCTAGGGAGAGAGGGTGTGTGTGAGCGACATACAAGAGAATAATGGAGAAATATGAGACCCCGGGAGACAGAGTTTGTGTTTGTGTGTGAGAAAGAGACATTGAAGAGGAAGAGTCGTAGGTTCTCATATCTAAGGAGCGAAAGACATCTCTGTATGAGGGGTGTGCGAGTGGCACACAAGGGAATAGTAGAGAGAAATGAGACCCTGGCAGACAAAGTTTTGTGTTTTTGTGAGAGAAAGAGATTCCACATGGAGAAACATAGTTAGAGACACATAGCAGGGAGCGAGATATACTTAGAGAGAGATAGAGTGATGAAGGTCGAGGGAGAGAGTACCGTCAGTGTGTTACGAAGATAAAAGATCATTGTCGACATACAGGTAGCACGAGAGATACCTGAGAGACGATGAACGCGTATAGGTCCAGAGAGATAGTCCTATATAAGCATGAGTGATAGCTATATGAGACGAATATCTGGATTAAAGGGGACTCAAATATTTAAACTGGAGATCACGACATCGATAATATCATAACGCAAATTGGTGTATCAAACATGCATATTCATTTGAATTTGGGCACACGTGTAATGTTATATAGTTTATCAATATTGGTGATCCATAGATTCTTCAATTACAAACAATGCATGGTTTATATGCAATTAATGTCTAAACGGGATTACCCTATATGTTGCGTGTGTGAAACACATTATACATGTTTGAAAAGTAAAAAAACCCGCATGAAACACACATTAATTGGAGACAGTTAGCGAGGAATGCATACATTGGATTTCAACATAAAGTGGTTTCAAATATTTGAAAATCCAAATTGATGGATACAACCTTATGAATCTGAGATCATGCCATTTGTAAACCATATTTATGTATAAATGGTGTTGTGCTTTTGAAAGTATATATAAAAAAATGATGTATATAGAATGTAATTCCAATTGAAAATGGATCCCGCCCGAAAAAAATAGAATACAAACGGGATTCGAATTGAGTTGGCACGGTAAACGTGCACTCTGCAAAATTTGAACGAAGCGGGGAAAGTCGCAGTAACCGCCCGAAACCAAAATCTGCGAGATGGAAATCACTACTGCCTATCCCTGCCATGCAAAGCCTATCTGCTGGATTTCTATAGGTTTCGATAGGGGTAGGTTTGTAATTTCACCCAAACGTGACGTAACCGCCTCTCACCCGGATTCATACACGGTGGGTGCCAAAACACAGTGTGTCCTCGGCCGAAATCGACTCCCTCCCCGATTCATATTCATACACGGTGGGCGCCAAAAACAAACTCTCGTCGGCAAATATTCGGTGTATGCGAGATTACTGTCCTATCCCCAACCGACTAATGTTGCTGTGATGTAGTAGAAATTTGAAACGGGGGCTAATTTTGTAAATTTCCTCGCATTTGAGACAAGCGCGCCCTGAATACATGGTTCCCCCCTTCCTCTCTACCTCCCTTTTCCCCATTCGTACTCCGTGGCGCCAAAACACCCTCTCCACCCCAACCTCCTCCATCCGCCGCCGTCCGCCACCCCATCCACCGCCGTCCTCCTCCACCATGCCGGAGCTGATACCCTGACGCCGCCGTCCATTACAAGAGATCGACCTCTCTCATCCACGGCTTCGGACCGGGATCCTTGCATCCCCTCCTCTCGCTTCATCCCCGCCATCGTCCACCTTGCCAGCGCCGCTCCTACGACCGTCTCGTCCACCGTGCCCTGCCGCCACCGTCTGCCCTCCTAGATCTGCTTCCACACCGCCGACAGCCATCGCTACCGCAGCACCGTCAAATTCTCAGCAGATGTGTACATGGCACCACACCAGAGGCGGTACTCTTTTGTATCTGCTCAACTTATTTATCGCAGCAAGAAAATAGATCGCCACTGCTTTACTCTGATTTCTTGTCTTGGTTGCGAAGTTGCCTTTGTCCGGTTTGCACCTTCAGATCCGCCATGGCACGCTCAACACTATACTCCCAATGCTTATGGTTTTCCCCTTTTATATTCCACACTAGTTAAATCACAGTAGACTAAATTTCAAAATTGGGTCAGTCGATTTTTCAGAGCTCGCTGGAGTTCGCCGGTGCGAACGAAGGGGCTCGGGTGGTTGTGGGGCCTCGCCAAACGAAGAAAACTCGACGCGGGTGGGGGTTG
This sequence comes from Triticum aestivum, assembly GCF_018294505.1. NCBI lineage: Eukaryota > Viridiplantae > Streptophyta > Magnoliopsida > Poales > Poaceae > Triticum > Triticum aestivum. The sequence goes on from NC_057808.1 coordinate 472,513,353, forward strand.
GGGCGGGGGTGGGGGTGGGGGTGGCGGAGGAACACAGGCGGCGGGGGCCGGTGGTCCGGCCGGCAGCCCGTGCGGTGTTCTGTATGGGAAGAATCAGAGACGAGGAAGAAGATGGGTTAGGAGACGTAGGATCTTCATCCAACCGCCTGAAATGGTCGAGAGACAGCTGGGAGTTGCATTCTTAATGCGCTCTGGTTCATCATGTGTGGGCACTGCGCAACCAACATTTTATTATCCAAAATCTGCTTGCTCTTCTTTACCATGTTCCTCTTCCGTTCTTCTTTAATATGTACTCTCTCTGTTCCTAAATACAAGTCTTTGTATAGATTCCACCATGGACTACATATGGAGCAAAATGAGTGAATCTACACTCTAAAGTATCTGGATACATCTGTATGTGATCCATAGTGGAAATCTCTACCAAGACTTATATTTTGGAACGGAGGGAGTATGATAGTGGTACAGTATGTTCCTTGTACTGAAGATGAGCAGGGACTTTTGCAGTGTAGAGGTCTATACGGTCGGTTGTGATGGACACTTTGTGCCTCTTTGATTCCTAGGATCTTGTAAACATAGGAATAGGATTTGTAGTCACCTGCCCACTTGAATCCTATAAGAATAGCAAGGAAATGCGGGGAGCTGTATCGCCTTTGAGAGTAACACTGATATTAACAGTACCGCACCTTCACTTGAAGAGAGCTGGTATCCGAAGCCTTTCTAGCCGTACCGGCAATACTACCACATATATTCCAGCAAGTTCCACTTTGCTGATTTTATTCTGATGCTTACGGTTTTCCCCGTTATATCTACACTATGATCTGTGTAGCTGCTTTGTGTCACACTAGCAGCAGTCCACTCTTGAAGCTAAACACTGCAATGACTTAAAAAATTGGCACCAAGGCATTGAGTGCCATTCTGGATGCAATGAAACTCATACGCTCCCCACCTCTTGATTCTTGTTCAGAATATGATCCTAATGACTCTTGTTCAAAATTGCCACATATAGAGAGACAGCATGGAACTGCATTTCTTTGGGCGCTGTGATTCATCATGAGTGGGCAACCAACATTGTATGCAATGAAGCGGAACCTCAAGAATATGCTTCCTCTTCTGTTCTTTAACATGTTCCTCTTTTTTTATTCTGTATTTAGTATGTACAGTATGTTCCTTGTCAGGAAGGGGCGCAGGGACATCTGCAGTCAACAGCTGATAGAGCTGGCCTGTACGTGATCGATAGGCTTTCAATTACTAGCGGCAATACAACACCGTATTTTCAAGCCAGTTCCACTTTCCCGATTTATATATCGTGGTTATGGTGTACCCCTGTTATGTACACTATGATCTGCCTAGTTGTTGTGTGCTCTTGTTATCATGGTTTGGCAATAAACTCTCTATATAGTATATTATGAACCTATCATCTGCCAGCTATCCTTACTTCTGGAGCCTATTTTTGTGTGTACTTGTGCCAAATAATATAAATGCACGCACCATATTACAGCACACATGAGCTCTCTCATCAGAATCCAGTGATAGCACACAAGTGTTTACAGGGGCGCCCCTATATTAGAATATCATCTGCATTACAAAGATAACCTCACAACTATTTATGTTTTCATGGTTCTCAGATATTATGCGCAATTACAGTGAATATCAGAATCCGCGCATCAGAAGAATATTGTGGAACACTTTGCAATGACTTAGAAAATTAGCACCAAGGCATTGAGTGCCATTCTGGAAGCAATGAAACTCATACGCTCCCCACCTGTTGATTCTTGTTCAGAATATCATCCTAATGACTATTCTAACCTCGAGGAGTCAAAGGCAGATGGCCTGTCATGTTCACCCATCAAGGTGCCTGTTCTAATTTGGCAAGGTTTTATTGATTGCGCGTATCTTGCATATGTTGTCTTGCATTTCTTCTACTTTGTTGCACCGCCATCTGCTTAGTTTACTCATCATATAACTCGAGATGCCATGCCCATCCATTATCAATACATATTCCATCTGTCATCATACCATGTTTTTCCACTCAAATGTTGTTCTTGTGCATCAGACATCAAAAAGGAAGAGAGTGATTGCCGAACCTGAAGGAGCACCAGCAAAGTCCTTGAAAAACGTGGTGGTGCCGGAGAAATCAGACAGCGCCCCACTTATATTGGCTGTACAACCAGTGACACTAAACGTAGGACCGACTCCAGCATACTGTACCCATACTTCACTGGCCGCACCACTAGCCCCACCACACAGGACCTGCACTCCAGCAAAAGGTATACCGATTTCATTTGCCATAGCACCAGCTGTACCACAGAAAAATCCCACTCCAGCAAAAAGTACAGCAAGTCCACCGGCCGAAGACCTATCCCAACTGCAGAGACGGCCAATTCCTGCAGGTTGGAACCCCATTCCATTTATTCCCAGTTTAAAAGACAATGCTTTCAATGTTGTTAGGGACTACGTGCATATATTCCCATCATGGGAAGATTATAGTGAAGACAAACACCATTTTCACATCTTCCTGTCCAACTTACGTGTAAGTGCTATTATTCATGGTTATTATTTTCCTGTTTTCTGCTGATCGAACACATCAATGATTTACATTACATTGTTGTAACTAGGCGAGGGTCAATCTGGATAGTCATGATGAGCAAAGCTTGCTTGTGCTTTTCAAGGAAGCATTGCAGTAGTATCGGTGTTACCTGAGGAAATCACACTTTGATGGCAAGTCTATAAACGAATTTCCGGTGAAGTCTCCTGTGCTAAATTTAGAAGACATTGAATGGAAAAACCTTGTTATGCACTGGTCTCGTTCCCAGGATGAGGTACTGTCTATGAAATCAAATGACAATTTGAACTTCTACTTTTCCGCATGTGCCTTACGGATCTTTTTTGCAGGAAATCTGCTCGAAGAAGAATTCTGGTTTGAAAAGAACGACAGGATATTGCAAATATGTTGCCCGCTGCTTTGCTCTTGTTAGTACCTGTTGTCCTGTATCACTGTACTTGCATACATACCTTGTTCATTATGTGACAGCAGTATGTATGATAGCTTGCTTATCAATTGTTCGCTCCAAATTATCTGATCTGTATGAATGGTTACATGAGTGTAGAATATATCCAATGCCAATGATTTTTTTAGCTCTGCATTGTTCTTGTAAGTACATGCTGTCCTTTATCAGTGTACTTATATTGATAGGTAGTTGTTCATCTACCATCACTCTGCAGCTTATTTTCCTTTGCCCTCCATTTTCTACACATCAGATCTATATTTACTCTTACCATAAGGTTGGTACTGAAGAAGTTTAGGTGTGCATTGCTCTTGGTTGTGCCTTTTGCCTGTATCGCTGCACATACATTTATAGCTACTTGGTTATGTAGCATCACTCTTCATCTTATCTTAAATATTCTCCATTTTTTCGTATATTATCACATCTATATTTACTCTTAACAAAATGTAGAATAAAGGCAATGCTTATGAAGAAGATTCTGTGGTAAACTTCTTGAATTGCCCCCCCCCCCATCAGCATGGACAAGGGCTTTATAGAGCCTGTCTTCACCAGTAATGTAAGTTTGTCCTTCTCAAGCCTTCAAACTTTGTTGTGTATATTTGGTTAGGCATGACTGCAACAGCTATTTATTTTTGGTGTTTGCATCAAATTGCATGTTTAAAGTTTATTATGTAGTTCATAAACAAAAGTTTGTCCTTCTCAATTTAAGTTTTCAGTTGTACAACCAAGTTCCTTCTTCATACCATGTAAATTAAACTATACAGAGCAAGTGATCTTCTTTTGCACTGCATGTATGCTTCTGTTCTTCATCCGTAATCCAGTGGTGTGGTGAACCTACCCACTACAACACAATGTCATATTCTGCAATGTCTTAACTATGAACAATGTCATATCATTCTACTATTATTTAAACCATCTCTTTATTTGCCAATCTGAAATGGGATAAATTGACAGCACACTAACCATTGATACTTATGAGTTCTTGATCTGTAATCCAGTGGTGTCGTGAAGCTGCCAACTCCTTCACAATGTCATTTCCTGCCATGTCTTGACCTGAACAATACCATATTGTATTAATGCAATTTTAAACTGTGTCACTTTATTCGTCAGTAAGAAATGTGATGAATTGTCAGCACAGATACTTTTATGTGCAAAACCTGTCATCTGTCTGCTTGTTTATCTTTCAGAGTGAGGAAGATATAAGTGTTGAACAAGCGCAGTCTCATCATCTTGCTCAGGTGGTTGCGCTGTAGCTCGCCAGCAGGGCTAACCTTTCTTGAACTCTATTGAAGTGCTGTCGGTTTTGTATATTATTTTGTCAGCGTGTTTATTTGCACTGGTGGCGATCTTTGATGCCCAGTGTATGTAATCTGCTATCTGCTTGTGCTTTATTATCATAGTGGCGAACTTTGATGCCCAGTGGATGTAATATGCCGAAATTTCTTTATTGTATAGTCTAGGTTTTTTCTTATTCATGATGCTGCAGTTATTTTACTGTATATATATATCATGTCTTCACCGTAAACCGGCCAAACCGTAAAATGACGGTACATAATCGGGCCGCATGCAATCACGATGTATGATCCGCATCATGGGCCTCGTCAAACTGGCCCACTAGTAGATTCGGGCCTTTAATAGGCCGAGTAACCCCCGGCCCTCTTTTCGCAAGAAAACTCAATGGGCTTTTAGGAGGCTGAGAAGTAGGTTGGGCCTGAAACGTGCCGAACAGCTCACGGGCCGGCAGTAGCCCGAAATGGACCCCCGACCCATGATTGTGTGAATCAAATCACGGGCTTTTAACAGGCCAAAATTGTCTCGGTCCTTGTTTGGCCCAATCAGATATCGGCTGCGAGCAGGCTGGATGCAAACCGGGCCGTAGTTAGGCCCAACTATATGACGGGCTTTTAACAGGCCGAAATTAATATAGGGCCAAAATGTTAAACGGGCCCTTAACAGGCCGAAACTAATATTAGGCCGAATTACTAAATGGGCCTTTAGCAAGTGGGCCCAAAAGCACAACGTCTAGTTAACGGGCCCAATCTGATATGGGCCATAATTGAGGCCAAAGCCTCTTAAAGGGCCGGACCTGATCTGGGACGTGATTTGGCCCAGAACGTGGGAGGCTTTTAACGGGCCGGATCTCATATGGGCCATTATTAGGCCCGAAACGTGGCAGGCCATTAATGGACCGGATCAAATATGGGCCGGCATTTGGCCCAAAACATGGCAGCCAGTTAATGGGCCGGCCTACTAGGGTCCTCAAAATCTTGTGGGCCTACAGCTAGGCCGGCCCATTAGTGTCGGTGAAATCTCGTCGGCCTTTAGCTGGGCCGGCCCATTATGATCCGCAAGAATTTTGTGGGCCTTTACCTGGGCCGGCCCATTATGATCCGCAAGAATTTTGTGGTCCTTTACCTGGGTCGGCCCATTATGGCCCGCGAAATCTTGTGGGCCTTTAGCTGGGCCAGCCCATTATGGTCCGCAAAATCTCGTGGGCCTTTAGCTGGGCCGGCCCAATATGGTCCGCAAAATCTTGTGGGCCTTTAGTTGGGCCGGCCCATTTAAACTTGATGGGTCGTGCCACGTGTCGACGTATCATAGGCGCCTTCTATCCAATGAGTGGATGACATCTGTCCCAACGATGAGCCGACACGTGTTTCCTCCAGCCAATGATGATTTTACACGTGGAAAATCCCCATTGGTCGCGGATGTTAACGGGTTATCGGATCCAAAACCCGACCCGATAGCTTAACGGCGTTCCGTTACGGTGGATGCCACGTGTCGGTCACCCTTGACGAAAGCACTTCTGTGACGCGCGATTTATCGTCACGGAAGTGGACACTTCCGTGATGATAATTTTGGTAATGTCATGGAACACTTCTACGACAGCACAGGTATGACTATCTTGATTCTGTCATAAATTTGTCATGGATGTACATGCATGAAAAAAAACGCGACCTACTGTGACAAACACGTATCATCACGGAAGTGTATTTTTTTGTAGTGAGTATCGATGGATTGCGCCATGGAGCAAAACTTGAAATTAAAAAAAAGGTGGTACATATAGAGAGCGCTCGTCACCAAATTATGCATATAGTACTATTAAAAAGGCTAGTCACAATAATGGTGTCCAGCACAACCCACCCCTCAAATAAAACTAAGAGGGTGCTTGGATACTTTTTAGTCCCATGACTAAAAGTAGTGGGACTAAAACATGCTAGCCTCACCCATGCTTGGATCCAAATACTAAAAAGGCTAAATAAAGTTAATGAGCATTTATTATCCTCCAAACCCTCCAATCGAGAACTCGCATGTGTTAAAGGAGAGGAGTTAAATGAGTAGAGAGAGGACTAATCCACATTTTAGTAGGGGTACCCCTGACTAAAAAAATTTAGTCTCAAGACTAGTTTTAGCCCCTCTTTAGTCAGGGGTGCTTGGAACTTTAGCCTCTTAAAGAGACTATTTTTAGTCAGACTAAAATAAGTCCCTTGGATCCAAGCACCCTCTAAGCATCCTGGAATTCTTTGACAAAACTAAGCACCCTGAAATTCTTTGACAACTATACTGCTGGCTATATGATGTTGGCCATATATATTGTACGTATATAATGTGAAGAAACGAGTGGTAGTACTATACCAACTAAAAGATGAAATGTAAGAAATACTAGTATGTACGTACTGAAGAGTTAAAGTAACGAGAAGAAACATAACATAGTTCTGCTGGGGGCTCAGCACAACACACCCCTCAAATTAAATTAAGCACACTTGAAATTAAACTTTGCAACTATTCCGGTAGACACTGCATTAGAACCACCATGAGCAACGACACTGCCACCTTACTCGGAGTCCTCGTCCACGTCCTCGACTTCGTCCTTGTCCCTCTTCCTCTTGGCCGATACTTCTTTGGTTGAACCGCACACTTGGTTGTTGCTCTTCATCCAACACTTGTAGATATTGAAGCAAAGGTAACCATCCCATTGCAGCGTAGTGGATGTGGTCTATATCTAGTACATTCCGCTGCCATGCATGACGATGAAACGTGTATGGAGGTTTCTCCAGTTTACCGTACGAAGGATGAACCATGGCTCCTGCCAGGGTCAGCATTGAAGGTTGACGAGAGGACACCAGCCGATTCTTCTGGAGGTCGAAGGTGTTGCCTACAACGAGGCCTATCCGACGCAGGACTTCTTTGTCGTTACCAAAGTCTACAGTAACGAATTCGACTAGGTTGCTCTCGAGGAAGTCCTTAAAATCCTGGCACTCAACGTCGGCATGGCATATGTGGTAGACCAAGCATAAGTCATGCACGCAAACCTGGATCATGGCGGGCTTCTTCCTCTCTTCGTCCTTTATATCCTTCTCTCGTCCCAGGACTGTGGTGTACTCAACATCTAGCCCAGTGACCCACTCATCATCTGAGTCTTCGAACATGCGTCTGAAGCGAGAAAGGCATCCTTTCACCGTCGCAGAAGAACGGGTGTAGATGACGTCGAACTCATCGCTGGTGATGGTTCTAACCTTGTACTCACCGCCGATCGTGGAGATTTGGGACGCCATGGATTTGGGAGGAGGGTTAGGATTAGTGGAACTGCCGTAATGTGAATGGACGGGACGACTAGGTGCGAACCGCCGTAGTATTGAAGGACGTGCGGGGACGAGTAGGAGCGAACTGCCAGCGTGCGAACGGCAGGGTAGTGGCTTTCCATTCTCCCATGATACGGGCTTCCGAGAGGCCTTGGATCTGAGATCGAACGGTTGCATGGCGTGACTCTAGACCTATGGGTGAATATCCTATCCTGGAGGGTTATTCTGCAAATTTTCAGCAACTTAGCATGCGACCGTTTGATCTCAAATCCAAGGGCTGCCAACAGCCCGTATCATGGTCGCGCCTACCACGACCGTCGCGTCGCTCGCGCGGTCGCGCCCTTGGAGATTTGACATGGTGCGTTAGGCTATCTGATGTTGGCATGTCATACATAGTCATCACTTAGTCACTCATACTACAACAAGGTTGGCTATAAGGTTGGCTATAAGTGTAATTTTTTTTACTCCTCTCTATCTCTTTCTTCGTACTCCCTCCGTCCCATAATATAAGAATGTTTTTGACACTAGTGTAGTGCCAAAAACGTTCTTATATTATGGGACACAGGGAGTACTAGTATTTATTGCATTTGCCAAGGAGTGACCTCTTCCAATGAAATGGTGTTGCTAAGTTTGCTTCATTTAATTAGCTATAGACTCAAAATTGTCTTTTCACCTAGGTACACGCGCTTAACACCGTTTCTTCCTTGGGTCACCAAACTAGTCTCTCTCTTCTTGATTAACTTGCCACATCAGACTTTATGCCTATGTGGCAAGCTTAAGCACCTGTAGGAGCAAGTAAAAGTAAGTACAATAGTGCGCTTTACATGGCTTTTTTGCATATGTGGAGGAAAGAGAGGCAAGGAAAAAGTGGAGAAGTGGGCTCTCATGCAAGAGCCAGCCTCTACTACATGGTGGAGCATTGGGACAGGCACCTGTATGGAGGTGGTCAGGAATCGGGAGACTCACGCCGGTCGTAGCACCGCAGTTAAAATGATAATGGCAAGTCAAATCACGGGGCCCCATCTGTCCAGCAGTAACTCGTTGTCAAATCACACAGCCCTACGTTTGCAGCAGCCTACTCCCTCGTCTTCTCGCGTCTCTGTCGAACCGACTAGGCGGAACTGCCCCGCCTACCGCGCAGGAAAAGCCCCGCCCTCGACTTTTAAATAGTATACAGTTTTGGAATCGGGAGACTCACGCCGGACGAAGTTTTGGCAAGTGTTGGACGTGGTTTTGGGCTGCCCCGTCTAGGCCTGCTCCCTACTCCCCGCGGCCGGCTCTGCTGCCGCGCAGGCCTCACCGCCCCACCGTACTCCCATCGCTGGCCTAGCCATCCCTCTACTCACCCACACCTGCTGTTATTCTCCGGCGACGGCAGACGAACCAGTAAACCCTCGTACAGTCGTACTCTCCTCCGCGTGGGAAACAACTGCCGAGTCTTCCCTGCCTCTGTGTCGTTCCCTTCCTAGGCCTCGCCGTCATCCACCGCCCTGGTGCTCTCGGCGCGGCCTGGTCAACGTGGTCAACGACCGACATGCATCTGGAGTGGACTGTACGTGGAGAGGCCGACAGCTGGGTCCACGGCCGCACGCAAGGAAATGTCTCCTTATTACGCGCAAAATAATGATTCCTCCACCTCACATCAGGGACCCACCGAAAGGGCATCTGTATTTCGTGAAAAAAATGTTACTGCCGCTGACAGCTCGGACCCACCAGCTATATCTTCGCACGCAAGGAAGTTCCTCCTTATTACGCACAAAAAATGAATACTCCCCCTGCTAGCTGGGACCCACCATGGTGGGAGGCTGACTTGTGGGCCTACTAAGTTGACTGGGACGGGGGCCTTTGTCAACTTTAGTCAATATGAACGATTCTAGCTCCAGTGACCGTAAGATGTCCATCCAACGGCCGTAGTGCTTCTTCAACCTCTGGTCTTCATGCTCCAGCCGCCCAAAGCAGCGCCGATCGTGTCGCATGCTCCTGCCTCCCGTGGCTGGATGTGCTGCCGCGGAGGCCTCACCGCCCCCTACTATTCCCACCGCTGGCCAGGCCCTGCGGCGACGGCAGCCTCACACCGCAGCCGAACCAGTGAACCCTCATACTCCTCTCCGCGCGGGCTTCCACTGCCGCGTCTTCCCCGGCTCCGCGTCATCCCCTTCCTAGGGCTCGCCGTCGTCCACCGCCGTGGTGCTCTCCGCGCGGCGTGGTCAACGTGGTCAAGGAACGACTTCCATCGGAATAGTACTGTACGTGGAGAGGCTGACAGCTGGGTCCACGGCCACAGCCCAGTTTTTTTGTGATTTGCCAAATAAGTCGCTTTGTCAGGCCTGTTGGGCTGCAAATCTTTCAAGACGAGGAGGGCTTTCATTCGGCTGGCCGAGAAAATGGCCCATCAGTAATGAGAAATGGGCTGTACATTTTTAAAACACATCAAACCGGCAATTAGTTTCAAATATCTTTTTTTCATTTCGAGAATTTAAATTACATTAATTTTTATGCGTGGAGAATTTGTTGAATTTTATATTGATATACATTTATTTTTAAAATCAGTTTGAATGTGAGTCGAAATTTCGGGATTAAAAACAGTTCGGACCGCACCGAATTTTGTATAATTTTTTAACCGTGGCCACAATATGGGTTGTAATGCTAACAAAAAGAATATGGGCTCCAAAAAACCTTAATAATTAGCAAATGCGCTGTAAATTACTAGAAATAATGGCAGATGGGATGTATGCTGTTTTCCACAGATTTGAGGCTTTCCTAAAAAAAGGTTGACGCACAAGCAGTGACTGTTGGATGGCCATCCAACGGCCGTCGTGCTTCTTCAATCTCTGCTCTTCCTGCTCCAGCCGCTCAAACAAGCGCCGGCGGGACTGCCTGCTCCCTCCTCCCCGCGGCCGGCTCTGCTGCCGCGCAGGACTCACCGCTCCACCGTACTCCCATCGCTGGCCTAGCCATCCCTCTACTCACCCACACCTGCTGTTATTCTCCGGCGACGGCAGACGAACCAGTAAACCCTCGTACAGTCATACTCCCCTCCGCGTGGGAAACAACTGCCGAGTCTTCCCTGCCTTCGTGTCGTTCCCTTCCTAGGCCTCGCCGTCGTCCACCGCCCTGGTGCTCTCGGCGCGGCCTGGTCAATGTGGTCAACGACCGACATGCATCTGAAGTGGATTGTACGTGGAGAGGCCGACACCTGGGTCCATGGTCGCACGCAAGGAAATGCCTCCTTATTACGCGCAAAATAATGATTCCTCCACCTGACATCAGGGACCCACCGAAAGGGCCTCTGTATTTTGCGAAAAAACGTTACCGCCGCTGACAGCTCAGACCCACCAGCTATATCTTCGCACGCAAGGAAGTGCCTCCTTATTACGCACAAAAAAATGAATACTCCCCCTGCTAGCTGGGACCCACCATGGTGGGAGGCTGACTTGTGGGCCTACTAAGTTGACTGGGACAGGGGCCTTTGTCAACTTTAGTCAATATGAACGATTCTAGCTCCAGTGACCGTACGATGTCCATCCAACGGCCGTAGTGCTTCTTCAACCTCTGGTCTTCTTGCTCCAGCCGCCCAAAGCAGCGCCGGTCGTGCCGCATGCTCCTGCCTCCCGTAGCCGGCTGTGCTGCCGCGGAGGCCTCACTGCCCCCTACTATTCCCACCACTGGCCCGGCCCTGCGGCGACGGCAGCCTCACACCTCAGCCATACCAGTGAACCCTCGTACTCCTCTCCGCGCGGGCTTCCACTGTCGCGTCTTCCCCGGCTCCCCGTCGTCCCCTTCCTAGGCCTCGCCGTCGTCCACCGCCCTGGTGCTCTCGGCGCGGCGTGATCAACGTGGTCAAGGAATGACTTCCATCGGACGTGGACTGTACGTGGAGAGGCTGACAGCTGGGTCCACGGCCGCAGCAAGGAAGTGCCAACTTATTACGTGGAAAATAATGATTCCTCCACCTGATAGCTGGGACCCACCGGACGGGCCACTGTATTTCGCGAAAAAAAACGTTTCCCCCTGACTGCTGGGACCCACCAGCTACATCTTCGCACGCAAGGAAGTGCGTCCGGGCAAAAAAACGATTCGCCCCCCTGACTGCTGGAACCCACCAGCTACATCTTCGCAGGCAAGGAAGTGCCTGACAGTCGGGACCCACCTGGTCGAAGCGTACGTAGCATTGTCATTCTGGTCGCGAATGTGTACGTACATACTGGTCGATGTAGAGGCGCGCACGTAGCATGTACACGTATGTACAGCGGCCAGTGTGCAAGAAAGAAAATACGGCCAAGTACGTACATACGGGCAGGGTCTCGAACGCCTACTCGCGCATACGTACGGCCAGGGCTCGTGTACATGGCTGGGTCGAAACGGAGAAATAGCGTCGTCGTCGTGTTCATGGGGAGCCAACCGGCTGGGTCGGAACGGAATGCGTCGTCGTGTTCATCGGGAGGGCTTGGACAGAACAGCCGATGGAAACGAGGCCTGGCGTACCGCAGAACGGAGGAAACGGCCTTGTGTTCGACCGGCCACGTTTGAAACGGGATCCTGTTCATCGGGAGGGGTCTAGCATACCGCAAAACGGAGAAAACGGACCTCATATGGTCGAAACGGGGGTCCTGTTGATCGGGAGGGGTGTGGCGTACCGCAAAACAGAGGAAACGGACTTGTGTTGGAGCGCTACGGTCGAAACGGGGGTCCTGTTTATCGGGAGGGGTGTGGCGTACCACAAAATGGGACTCCACGGGACACTGCTCATCTCCACCGTCGACCCCCTCCCGCCTCCACGGGCTACTGTTCATCCACCGTCGACCTCCTCCAGCCTCCACCTGCGACTGTTCATCCACGGGCTCCTGTTCATCCAGCCTCCACCACACAATACTCCACCAGCTACTATTCAACCAGCCCTCTCCACGGGCTCCTGTTCAACCACCCCTCCACGGGCTACTGTTCATCCAGCCCTCCATCGTCTACTGTTCATTCTGCCCTCCACGGGGTGGTCCTGTTCATCCTGCCCTCCACGGGGTCCTGTTCATCCAGCCCCAACCGGCTCGATCGATCGGGGTCCTGTTCATCCAGAGGCAACACCACGGGGTCCTGTTCATCCACCCACACCAGGAACTGTTCATCCAAACCCCCCAGCAACGCTCACTGTTCATCCAGAGGCAGCATCGATCGGCTTCAGTTAGCAGCAGTAGCGAAGGAATCGCTCGATCGGGTTCAGTTAACAGCCATCGATCGAGCTCGGGTTCAGTAACGCATAGCCTGCAGCGCAATCACTCGGGTTCAGTTAGACCCCAACGCCTCGCTCGGGTTCAGTTAGAGCCAACGCCTCGCACACACGCGCGTACGTGTACGAGAGAAACGCGCATCGCTCGGCCCCCGACCTCCCACCGTAACCGGGAACTCCCCGAAATTTTCCTTGCCCTCGCTTCTACCACGGTTTTTTGCGTCATGGACGGCCCAAAGAATGTCATGCAGCTGCGTCTCCAGCCCGCCCAGGATGAAAAGCCCATTTTCTGTCATGATTTTTTGTCATAGAAGTAGGAGCCCACCACATCTACGATGATATCGGGTTTTGTCACAATTATCGTCATAGAAGTGTCATATGTTTGACAGAAAAAAAAATCGTTCGGCCCAAAATGTCACGGATGTGTTTTTTTTGTAGTGACTACTGCTGTACAAAAGCATACATTTTTTAAAAGGCTAGAGGGCGGGGCAGTCTAGCGTGGTCGGTTTCACGAGAGGCGAGGGCCTTTGTGATTTGACGGCTCATTACTGCTGGAAGGCGGGGCCTTGTGATTTGACTGCTCGTATAAATGCGCCGACGACCTGATCGAGGAGGAGCAAAGAACCGTGCGGTATACTCAAGTTTTCCACTGGAGTAGTACTGCGACGGAGGAGCACGAAACACGGCAGCCCAGTGCCATATGGCGATAAAAATGATCTAATTTGCTAGTCATCTCATTGTTAGCATTGTTCTATTCATTCCCTAAAAAAACATTGTTCTATTCATGCCTCGCAGAGAACGTGACACGTGCGGCGAAACACCCGAAGCAAAAGATGAAACACAGGAGCAAAAGAAGAAGGAAGATTATCACCCCAAATGATCTAATTCGCCGCGGAGTCGTAACTGCTTCTTCATCGCCTCCACGACCTCCATCTCCTTGCGCGTCTCCTCCGCCATCTTCTTCATTCTGTCCATGACGCGGGATTTCTCGACGCGAGCCTTCATCATCTGTTCCACGACCGCATTACGTACCTTGACAGCAGCCGGGTGCTCGATGCGGAGCTTCGCCAACTCCTCCTTCTGTTCCATGATGAGGGCCTGCAGCATCTCGAGGAACTACTATTCTCATGCAGCTTCTTCCAGCCGGCGTTCTTCTCCTTCAATAGGTCGATCTCGTGGCAGAGCTTCGCCTTGTCCTCCTGAAGTCGCAGGATTTCGCCGGTCGCCTTCTTCTCTGAGGCAATGCTCTTCTTCAGCAGCATCACCAAGCCGGCGATCAACTCCCCCTGCTGATTGAGCTCAGCGGGCATGTCGTCGAGGCTCTCCTTCAGCAACTCCATCAATCCTTGGATGAACTCCTTCTGCTTATTGAGCTGATCGGGCATGCCGTCGAGGGATAACGACTCCACCTCCGCCGGCTCGGCATGTTCGCCTCCGCGGCTAGGGCACTCCTGGGAGCCATCGCCTGCCCGTGAGAGATCTTTCGAGGTCTCTGCGTGGCGGCGAGCCCTCTCTTTTTTTTCGCAGCCTTGGTTGCCGCTCCCTTGTTACGAGTAGTTCTCGACCTAGAGCTCTGCTCACCGGCCATGGCAACGACGGACGAAGAAGAAGCACTTATGAGGAGGAAAGGTAGAGTAGTTTTTGGTTAGGTAGTTCCCCTTTTTATAACCTAAGTACTAGCACTAGTACTAATACCTGCATAGTGGGAACACGTTCAGGTTTGGTACGTACTAGTAGGTGTGAGCAGGCTTTTGAATGTGATGGGAACAAGGTAAAGATCAATTGATGGTTTTGGTTTCGAGGCCCGAAACGGCTCCCGATGAGTGTAGTGGAACATAAATTTCAAGTACTACACTGCTCAAATGCGTAAATATTATGTTACTGTCAAAAATTGGCACAAAATACGAAGGAGACCAATGGAACTACTACTAGCAACCCACGATCTAACTACTCGCATGCGTGCAGTGGAGTAATAATGTCTTTCTTCCGCCCTCACGTCCACTCAATTTGCATGCGCTGTATTAATTGACCATCAACGAAGTGAACGACTTTACACGCGTCAAATTATCACATGGGGTGGATCCTGGTACAAAATTGCGTCCGCCCGTGTACCCGCGTGTGCGTGCGAGGGAATGAGTGCGTGCGTGGCGTGCGTGCACATCTTCGCTTCATGCATGTACCGCCAGTATGGCTCAGGGAGGACGAGTACATTCTTCTGGAACCAGCAGCACGTCACTGTGATCAATCCACGCAAGTTGGTCGCGACAACGCCTCCACATGTGCCACGTGGCTTCATGAACTGTAAGAGAGACACTGTGTAGCGTGCCATTGGTATTCTAATTTACGTGTTTTGCACAAACTCGAAGTACTAGTAAGGTACACGTGCATTGCACGCATCAGATGTTGCAACCAAATTATGAAAATACCACACTATAGCATGTAAGCTCTGAGTCATATATGCCTGATGTAGCCCTTCGTTTAATTCTTATAGTTCATATCATTCAAAATCAATTAGTTTTTATAAAAAAGCTAAGAACACGGGAATAGGAAAAAACATGGGATTATAGTGGAATGTCGTCTTGAATCCTACAGGATTGTACGAGTGTTTGATTGTGCATAGAAAAAACGCAGAATTCTTTCAAAGAGGTTTGAGTGGATGGGATGTTTCCTATGAAATCTAGTGCAAATGAATCATATGGAAAAATTCCTATGGTTTACAATCCTACGAATCAAACAACCAAGATAGGAAAAATTCCTAATGATTAGAATCCTCCAAAATTCCTTTGAGAATCCTTTGAATCAAAGAAGCCCTTAATCTATTTTATGATTCATGGAATTGTGCGTTGTAAAGCATAAAGTAAAAACAAATAATGGCAATTCAACTAGAAAAAAGTTTGGGCAGTTATGATATGGAAGATTCTAGAACAAAAGAGAACCACTGTTGTTTTGAGGTTTGTGCATTATGCTTAAGTTCAACCATGGAGTCTGCTAGATTGTACATGTGGCAAAATCCGGTGGGGGCTAGAAGATGGTGCGAGGGGCCGAGTGGAGGGAGACTATGAAGGAATGCACAAGTGCGAGATCGATATTTAGAGAGAGGGGGCGAACACGTGCGCTGTTGCGCGCAGTGGCGGAGCCATGAAAAATAAATGAGCTAGGGGGCCAAGCATTGCTAATCCTTTACGAGGAGGGTCAATTCATGAACTTAAACCATTTTTAGCAGCAATTGTCTAATGATCACATTCATATTAGCCTCGATATATAGTGATGTTAGGGGGGAGGGGGCAGGGCCCTTACTGCCCCATGTCTTCGCCATTGTGCACGCGTCTGAGAGATGAAGCGGAAGGCATGGATGATGAGAGGGGGACGTTGGATATATAATTAATGTGGGTGTATTAGCTATATATGTTAATCCTATATAGAGAGGTATAGATTGATCGATGTGGACGTGGGAAAGAGGGTGAGACCTCACTGGATATATCGATTGATCGGTTTGTGTGGAAAACTATGAAAGACCTAGCTATATACACACATACATAGAGGAACATCGATCGTTGCGCATGCACGCATGAGAGATAAAGAATGCCCGATATGATGGAGAGGGGGATGTGTGTGGGTGTGTGCCTTCATGGGAGACCGACCTGAAGAAAAAGATTGTATGCGTGCGATGGATAATGCCGACTGGTAGTGTGTGTGCATGCATGCACGAGAGAAAGTTAGTGGTACAATTATAAAGAGAAGACTACTGTGTGGGTGTAAAAGAATAGGTGAGGTCATAATCAATGTAAAGTTGAATTCAAATATTTGAATAAGAGATCCTGATGTTTGAAACCCATGCATGCATGAATATAATGGAGATCTGCGCGGTGTGGTTTGGAAATGAGCATGTTGTAATGTATACACATTGAACAAGGTCAGACTGATTTGAATTTGAGATACCGATGGCAGACATCATTTGGCCACATCGCATCCGTGCATGGACACACTATTCTAATTGGAGATGATGGGCGGCTTTCGCATCACATATCTATATCTATACCCCTATATATACATATTATATTTTATATTTTTTATATTGTGTGTGGGTAACTTTAACTTTGAAAGATGGTCATTGGATGAGGCGAATCCGATGGTCCAAAGATGGCAAATTTGAGCACTACTGGCCGTTGGATATCATCTAGATTCCACCAGATTTCGCCACATGTATAATCTAGAAGACTCCATGGTTGAACTTAAGCATAATGCACAAACATCAAAACACAAGCACTTCTTATTTGTTCTAGAATCTTCCGTATTAGAATTGCCCAAATATTTTTCTACATGATTTGCCATTATTTGTTTTTACATTATGTCTTACGACGCACAATTCCATGAATCTTAAAATAGATTAGCTTTCTTATAAAAACTAGATGATTTTGAATGAAATGAACTATAAGAATTAAATGAACATCTACATCATGCATATATGACTCAAAGCTTCCATGCTATAATGTGGTATTTATTCATAATTTGGTTGCCAAATCTCATGCGTGCAATGCACGTGTACCTTACTCTAGTCTAAATGGTGTTTGTGTGTGTGTGTGTGTTGTGCATGTTGAGGTGCAAATTGTCTTTTTTTTGGTACACGTTAAGCTTGTTCTTCCGAAATTTCAAGCCGCGCCTTGTTATGCCGAAAATTCAAGCTAGCGTCTCTGTCTATCGTGCTGCGAAACTCCCGCCTCTTCAACTCGCGCCTTGTTAGCCCAAAATATTTAAGATATATCTTTGTCTCGTTGTGCTCCGACAACTCCCTCCATCTCAACCCGCGCCTTGCTATTTCGAAATTACAACGCGTGCGAAAACTCCCACCTCCTATGAAATCCTGACACGCGAAATGCCTGTGGTACCCCTGAACCGAAAGAACCGCCTCATATCGGTGGGGGTACTTTCATAACTTACCCCACATTTCGGACAAGCGTGTCTCTAAGCCATGGTTCCCCACTGCCATCCCATCCGCCCACCCAATCGTACACCGAGGCCGCGAAAACCCGCGACGAAACCCCACACCCTGCTCCGTCCGCCACCCAGCCGGAGCCTCTTCCCCGACGACGTCGTCCACAGCAACACCTCGACGTCCCTCATCCACCGTACCGGATGAGGATCCGTCGTCGATCCCATCGTCCCGCCGGTTCAGCCACCCCGTCCTCCACCTCCAAGGAACTGCCCCGACGTTCCCCTCGTCTTTCGCGCCACCTCCATTCCCACACCGCCGTCTTCACCTGCACCACCGGAAGAGCATCATCATCACCGTTTCCTCGGATGAAGCTGCGGCCTAATCGGCGCCACCAAAGAGGTTGTACACTAATCGCCGCATTTTCTTCTTGATTCGATCTCACGGTGCTGCCGGCGCTCGGTCCCGAGCCGACACGGCGCAGCTCCATCCACGGCGGCGTCGCCGGCCACTTCCTCCGCGGCGTCGCTCCCTCGGCGGCGACGTCCACATCAGTAGGAGCTGCTGCTGCTTTAGCTCTTGCTCGCGCTGCTGCTCTGCTCTTGCTCTCGGTCCCCTGCCTGGTCTGCTCTTGCTATTGCTCTTGCTCGCACTGCTGCTCTCGCTCTTGCTCTTGCTTGCGATGCTGCTCCGATTTAGCTACACTTCAGTCGACTGAATCGAATTTTGGGTCAGTCGATTTTCAGGGGGTGGGGGGGCTCGCCGGGGTGAAAGAAGAACCAGCCGCAGCGGGGAGGGGGGCTCGCCGGAGAGGTACCCCACTATCTATCTTAGGGTTCAGGATGGGGGCGGTGGTCGCCGGCAGTGGCGGGGCGTTGGCAGGGCGGTGGCGTGGGGATCGCCGGAGAAAAAGCTCGGCACGGGGGGCGGGCCTAGAGGGATGGCCGGGGCGGCGGCGGACCGGCGGTGGGGAGTGTTTTCGGGGCGGGCGGGGCGGCGCACCGCCGGCCGCGGGCGGCGGGGGGCTGCTGTTTGGCCGGTGGTGGCTGGCGGCTCGAGGGGTGGAGGTTGAAGATGAACCGCGGGCCCTTGATTTCGTATCCAACGGCTGCAAAATCGACTGACCAGAGATGAAAAAGTCAGTCGACCGACGTGTAGCCTCACCTTGCTAGTGCGTTCAGTTTCGACAGCAAAATTCAGTTTCGACAGTTAAGTTCAGTTTCGACAGTTAAGTTCAGTTTTGACAGTTAAATTCAGTTTCGACAGTTAAGTTCAGAGATGAGCGGCTGATGTATTTTACATCTAGCACTTTGTGGTTATGTATTTTACGTCATGTATTGGAGATGCTATTAGAATTCCACTCAGGTTAACGTTGTTCGTTGTCTCTCTTGTCCTGCTTCAGCCTCGGCGTCGTACAACTCACCGGAGCTGCTCCAACGACGAAACCCTCCATCACAGCGGAGCAGTACCTCGGGCTCCATCTCCAGACGCCTAAGATCTTCTTCCCCTCCTCCGACAGCCAAGTCAGCCGGAGCATCCTCACCGGCCAACCCAATCACGCTGAGATCGACATGGCTTCGCCAAAGAGGTTGTACACTTGTTGCATCTCTTTTTTACTCTAAATGTTATATATATTGTCCATTGTGCACTCGTAGTAACGGGAAATACGATTATTTTATCCTACTATATGACAAGCAGTGAGGTACCAGGCAACTTAGCTATCCGTGATGGACTCTCTTGAACGCCATCATTATTTATCTTTGCGCGTTTGAGCTGTGCATTTGTCGATGGGCCTGGGAGTTGAGCTAGTATGGCAGTGGCCAGGGTCCAAAGTAATAGAAGTAGCACAGAAACATTTTTTTAGTGTAGGATTTTCCTTGCTAAAACTATGAAAGGAAAAGTGCTTGAAAGGAAAAGTGAAAGAAAAACATCGGAATTGGAAAGTTTCCTATGGTACTACTTTTCATGAATTTGGTGCAAAGGAATGGAGCAAAGGAAAACTGTAGGATTTGTTCCTTTAGTGTCTCCTTGAAAGAAAAACTGTAGGAATTCTAATTTCCACTTCTCCTCCTTTTCATATTCCTATTCATCAAGCACAAGACTAAGAGATAGTAGCATAATAGCATTATAACCGTACATTTTCTTGTGGTTTGACTTAATCTCACCATGCTTTTTTGCATCCTGTGATCTTCCAATTGTTGTGAACCAAACACCCAGGTTGGCAGAAATCCTGTGTTTTTAAATTCTCTGTTTTGCACGTGCATTCCTATCCTATTCCTATCTATTTCCTATCCCTACATTGTTAGAATCCTCAAATTCAAACAAGCCCTTACTCAATTACTTCTGTTACAGATATGTGTCAAAGAAAACCTTGTGTGGTTTGTCCTGCTCCTGCGGCGCTGTGTTCCACCCCAGCTCAGCTGCTCCAACGACGGAAGGGTTCACCACAGCAGGGATCCGCTCTCCAGACTGTCTTTCGCCGCCTCAGATCTTCTTCCCCGCCGCCGGCAGCCACGGCAACTGCATTACCATCATCAACTGAGCAGATGACCTTGAGGACTACACGGGTCCGCAAGAGAGGTCGCACTCTTCCGTGTCTGGAAACGGCCCAACGGAATAACAGGCCGTTAATGGGTATAAAGTGATACACTTTTCTTTACGGGCCAGTTTCACCACGGGCCGTTAATGGGTGTAAAGTGATACACTGTTCATTACGGGCCAGTTTCACCACGGGCCGTTAATAGGCCAAGAGTTACATAGGGCCTCATATGGGCCGAAAGACGTCATCGGCCATACATGGGCCAGAAGTGAAAACGGGCTGGAATCATATTGGATGGCCCAGATGACGCTACTGGGCCTAATTCGAATAGGACGTAACGGGCCTTGGGTTAGCGGGCTGTAAATGGGCTATATGCGAACAGGCCGTTAACAGGCTTTCCATGGGCCGGCCCGCCACCTTTTGACCAAGTCAAACGGGCCGGCCTTTTCACAGGAATGGGCCTCTGTTGGGCCGTGCCACGTGTCGACGTATCATAGGCGCCTTCTGTCCAATGAGTGGATGACATCTGTCCCAGCGATGAGCCGACACGTGTTTCCTCCAGCCAATGATGATTTTACACGTGAAAAATCCCCATTGGTCGGGGCTGTTAACGGGTTATCGGATCCAAAACCCGACCCGATAGCTTAACGGCGTTCTGTTATGGTGGATGCCACATGTCGGTCACCCTTGACGAAAGCACTTCTGTGACGCGCGATTTATCGTCATGGAAGTGGACACTTCCATGATGATAATTTTGGTAATGTCATGGAACACTTCTACGACAGCACAGGTATGACTATCTTGATTCTGTCATAAATTTGTCATGGATGTATATGCATGACAAAAAACGCGACCTACTGTGACAAACACGTATCATCACGGAAGTGTATTTTTTTGTAGTGGTGCCCGGAAGCCGGAAGGGCCTGACAGGCCACGCGCGTGACGGGACCGGGCGACGGGCTGGGGTCCGCCGCCGCGCGCCCTCGGCCCAAGCGCGCGGAATTATTGCGGCGTCCGGGGGCGGTTGCTCTTCCCCGGGCAGTTACTGCGCGTGTACGCGCGCACTTATTGCGGGGTAGTGGAACGGGCGCATGCAGACGATCCCACTTCCCCACGTTCAAACCGAGGGTTATAAATCGGGGGGCAGGGGGCGGCGGACATTATTCTCACTCGCGCCCTCCTGTCCCTTTGCTCTCGCTCCGCTCTTCGCAACAGACGCACTACGGCGCCCTCTGCTCCGAGCAGAACTCCTTCGCCGTCCATCTTCCTTCTTCTTCCTTCGATCATGTCGCTGCCATCGGGCTCCTGGATGGGCTCGAACGTCACCTCTGAGGACATCACCCAACTCCGGGCGACGCGGCGCCTGCCGCGGGAGACGGACGTCGGTGTCCGCCTGCCGCGCGACGAGTAGAGGCCTCGGCCCGAGGGGCAGGAGCGCGTGGTCTTCCTCACGCACTTCGAGCGCGGGTTCGGGCTGCCGGCGAGCACCTTCTTCCGCGCTTTCCTGGAGTTCTTCGGGCTCCAGCCGCATCATCCTGGCGCCGGCGCCATTGTCCAGCTCTCCAGCTTCGTCACCCTCTGCGAGGGGTACCTGGGGGTCGAGCCTACGATCGACCTCTGGGCGCGCTTCTTCTCCTTGAAGCAGCAGGGCCCGTCGGCCGGGGAGTTCGCCGATTGCGGCGCCGCCGTCATCTCGAAGTGGTCGGGGGCGGATTTCCCCAAGAACCCGCTGGAGGACTCTGCCAAGAAGTGGCAGAACTCCTTCTTCTACGTCCGCAACCTTGGAGCGGATCGCATCAATCTTCCGGCCTTTGCCATCGCACCGCCGCGGGCGAAGACGAACTGGGGCTACTCGCCCAAGCGCCCGTCGCAGGAGATCGTTAATCTCTGCGAGCGGGTGACGGTGATGAGAACGCAGGAGGGGCTCACCGGCACCGACCTCCTCGCCACGTTCATCAAGCGCCGGGTCCTTCCGCTTCAGGGGCGCTCCTGCCTCATCGGCGAAATGGTCGGCCTTCAAGACCCCAACCGCATGGGGTCGACGCGGCTGTCCGCGGAGCAGGTCGCGCGTGGCGTGAACGACATATCCAAGGCCAACCTTGGGGAGGACTGGCGGTTCAGCAAGGCGCCGTACAGCCAGTCGAACCCGGCGCCGCAGCTGAGTGTCTGGTCTTCTCACTTTGCTGCCGTGCACCTTCTCATCCGTCCTGACGCGAGACGGGGGGTACTTCTGAACGCGATTCGGCATCCTTACGCCCGGGCTCCGTCGCAGGTGGAGCCGGTGGCGCCAGAGGAGCCCGTGGCTCGTGGCGGGGAGGAGGAGGCCGAGTCCGACGCCGGCGCTGGGTGTCGCGCGGGTAAGTCTCGCATTTTCCTTCATGTGTCTTGAATTGCTGACCGCGGCACGGAACGGCCGGTGCTGACGCCAGTTGTTGGTGTAGTGGCATTGGGTGGGGGAGGCGGCGATGCGGGCAGAGCCGGGTCCTCGCATGGGGCGGTGCCGAGCCGCCCGCATGGGAAAGACAGCGTCGCGCCGCGACCCCGGGCCCCGAAGCGCACGGCGGACCCGGCCGGGGCCGGGAGGCCGGCCAAGAGGAAGTGCGGCGGCGGGCACGGGAGGCCAACCCCGGTCCCGGTCTTGGCAGCGTAAGCTTCATCTCTTGTTTGCGCTCAGGTTTTTTTTTCTTGAGCTAGTCTTGTTTCTTTTCTGCTCATTCCGTCTTCTTCTCTAGATCGCCAATCGCGCTGGCGAGGGAGGCGGCGGAAGCCGCGACCGCCGACGGGGCCGCGTTCCGCAGGAGCCGGTCCGACCTTGCCGACCAGGCCGAGGCGGAGGGACGGGCCGACTCGGACCTCGGCCAGGATCCGAATGACGCCGAAGCCTTTGCCTGGCGGGACAGGAACCGGGCCAAGGCAGAGCTGGAGGCCGCGTCGGTCCGGGCTTGGCGACGGCATGGGCGCGACCCGGCGCGGAGCCGGTCTGGCGCGAGATGCCGGAGGGCACTGTGGTGGCGGCGACGGTCTTTGAGCCGTCGTCGGTGAGGGAGCGCGGCTGTGGAGGCCGAGCTGAGGTGGTGATCCCCGACCGGGGGGTCGTGGACGTGGAGGATGACACCCCGCCGCGGGCCGACGTGGCCGAGCAAGCGGGGACTAATGGTGGTGGAGGCGGAGTCGTTTTGGAAGAGACGCTGCGGGCGGCGGCGGCGGAGGCGCCGCCGGTTTTGGAGGAGGCACCGCGGGCGGCGGTGCCGGAGGTCACCCCGGCAGCTGGGCCGGAGATGGCGACGCAGGGCGTCCCGGCGTCCGGGTCAGGGACGGCGACGCAGGGCATCCCGGAGGAGGTGCTGGCCGCGTCGCGAGCGGCCAGCAAGGAGCACGCCTTGGTGCCCCGGCAGGGAGAGCGCCGAGCTACCGTGCCGCAGCCGGCGCGGAGCGGGGGCGCCGTTGTCTTCGGGCCTCAGACCCAGGAGGAGGCGGCGCTGGACGCCGTCAGTCGCCGCCTGCGAGGCCGGACGGAACGGCTCGAGGCCTTCGCCCAGGCCGAGGTGGAGCGGTCGCGCGACCTGGAGCGCGCCGTTCCTGGTAAGTCTTCTTGCAATTTTCTTCTTTGTGGGGGCGCGCCAGCGCACCCACTGGGTGTAGCCCCCGAGGTTCGGGCCAACTACGTAGTAGTTGGGTCGAATCTTTAGAGTGTTGGCCTTGTTCTGATTTCTGCTTTCTTCAGCATCTCGACGCCTTCCGGGTCGCCGCCTACAATCGTCTCCTGGGCAAGCACCGGGAGCTCGTGGAGCGGCTTGCCGCCAAGGAGGAGGAGCTCCGCATCGCCGCATGTATCCTTGTGCTCTTTTCTAGTGGGGGCGCGCTAGCGCACCCACTGGGTGTAGCCCCCAAGATTCGGGCCAACTGTGTAACAGTTGGGCCAAATCTTAAGTCTTGCTTTTTTCTTCTGCTGAGTCCTTCTTTTTCGCAGCCGAGGTGCTGTCCTGGCGGACTCGTCTGCTCTGGGCCGGTCATCACTACGACCGGCTCGTTGCCGACACCGGCCGTCTTGGCGTCGAGGCGGCGCAGGCAAGGGCGGAGGCGGCCGCGGCTCGGCGGTCTCTCGACGAGGCCAACCGGCTGCATGAGCAGCTGGCGGGTCACAAGAGCCGCCTCGAGGCCGAGGTGGAGCTCCTTAAGGCAGAAGCCGCCAAGGTGGCAGAGGCGCAGCAGGCCCTGGTGGAGGCGGACCAGCAGCGCGGCCAGCTGGCCGACGACAAGGGCCGGCTCCAGGCCGAGGTGGATCGCCTGCGGGGGCAGGTCACCACGGCTGAGGGGGACCGTCAGGACGAGGCCCGTCGCCGCGAGGCGGCGAGAGGCGGCCGAAGACAAGGACGCCGAGCTGAAGGCGGCCCTTGCCAAGGCGGCCGATCTGGAGAAGGCGCTCGAGGAGCGCGACCGCGCCATCGAGCGGGAGCGGCGTGGTACGTTGCTTGAGGCGCAGCACCTGGAAGAGTCCTTCTCCAGTAAGTGCTTTTTTCTTGTCGTTTGCCGGGTCGGGATTCTGCCTATCTTCCTTGTTCTTCTTCTTCTAACTCGCTTCTTCCTTTGCGGCAGGGGCCTTCCCAGAGATGCAGCGGCTGGCGGAGGAAGCCGTCTGCTATCAGCGTGACCCGACCGGCGTCGTTGGGTCCGGGACGGATCTGCGGGTGGCCTGGACCTTCCCAGAGATCATCGCCGCCGTTGAGGCCGGTCTGCAGGTTCTGGGAACGCAGTTGGGGCGGCTGTCCCAGGCCGACACCGCGATGACGGCGGCCCTATGGCCGGACTCCGTCCAACCGAGCAGCTTCTCGCGCCTGGCGCGTTGGTAGGAGATGGGGCCGGACCGGCTTGGCGAGTGGCGCGTCTCCGCCGCTCGTGCCGGTGCTGAGATGGCGCTCCGCTCGCGCTGTCCTGGCATCCGGACCTGCAGCTGGACGCGTTGATGGGCCAGCGGGCCGGTTCGGAGCATCTCTTGCAGGAGCAAGCCTGCCGGATCGCCTCCCGGGCCAGCTACATCGCCGAGTTCGCCTTCCACGACGAGTTCCATCCAGAGCGGATGGAAGACGGCGGGGTCGTGGACGGCGACGACTACAACTTGCTCCTCCATGATCCGGAGGGGAGCTCGGAGGAGACGGGCGTCTACCGCGACGCGGATGCTGAGGAGGGCACCGGCACCTCGCTGGACCCGGAGGTCGCGAGGGGAGAGCCGTCGATGTCGCGATGCGGCACTGGAGATGCCTGAGACACTTTGTGTAAAATTTGTTAAATAGCAGGTCCACCCACCCACTAGGGGTTTTAGGGTGTAATCAACTCGGGCCGTGGGCCTTTTCTTAAATACTTGCAGATGTTGTGGGTGCTTTTGCTTTTTTGCCTTCCGTTTTTTGGACTGATTTCATGCGCTTTTTCTTTCTCAAACTTCCCCCCCCCCCCCCGCGAGTCAGACGGCCGAGGCTCCAGTCCGTGACAAGGAGTTCGGTTCTTTGAGAGGAGCGCGCAGGACTTGGGTCCCTCGAAACGTTGAGCGCGAGCGAAACACCCACTGGGCCGGCTGCCGGCAATCCGGCGAAGCCGGTTGGCGAGCAGCCGGTCGTGCGGCTGTTCATTTGATGAATGGCAGACCGGGTTGATCGACCCAGCGACCTTTGGCTTAGTGTATGAAGCGTAAAGGAGCTTTGGCCCGTTGTGCTTGCCAGCCGACAGCCAAAGCTGGATCTGTGGCTTTAGGGCGAAGTGGGGGACCGCGGCATCCTAACTTTATCAGGAACCACCAAGTAAGGCGGCGGGGTAGCGACCGAGCCGGCCAGCCCCCGAGCCCCCGGGTCGAGCGAGTCGGACCGGTGGCCAGGTTCAGTGGTATAGTGATGCAAGAAAATAGGGACACAATAAATTGGTCGACAAAATGCAGCCCCCGAGTCTCGTTCAGGGACCCCATAGTTTCATTCATTTACAAAAGGTGATGATACATACGCTTGTGCGGCTAACTGTAAAACGGGCGGAGGAGTTCCGCATTCCACGGCCGGGTCGTTTCTTCACCGGCGGTGTCCTTCTTGTGCTTCCTCGACTTGCGTGCGTTGATGAGGTAGTAGGCGTTGCGGTCGCGCAAGGCCCTGCTCACGATGAATGGGCCCTCCCATGGAGGGGACAGCTTGTGCTGGCCTGCCTGCTCTTGGACGAGTCGGAGGACGAGGTCGCCCTCGCGGAACACGAGGGGCTTGATCTTCTTGCTGTGGTAGTCCCTCATGCCTTGCTGGTAGATGGTCGAGCAACTGAGCGCCAGGAGGCGTGCTTCTTTGAGCAGGTCGACGCCATCTTCGCGAGCTTCTCTAGCTTTGGCTTCGGTGTTCATCGCGACGCGCGGCGAGTCAAACTCGACGTCGGTCGGGATGACGGCTTCGGCTCCATAGACGAGGAAGAATGGGGTGAACCCGGTCGACCGATTCGCCGTGGTGCGTAGATTCCAGAGAACGGCTGGCAACTCGTCAAGCCAGCTGTCGGGTGAGCGGATGAGCGGCGGGCGGAGCCGGACCCCGCCGGCTTGGCGAGCTGGTTGAGGCAGTCCTGCTGGGTGTTGGCGGCGTGGAGGAGTTCGCGCATCCGCCCGATGCGCTCTTTCAGCTCCTCACCCGCGAGCTGGTCCAGGCCGACTGCGGCTGCCTGGGCAGCGTGCATGTTCTTCGCTGGGGTCTCGTAGACGGTTGGGACGGCGCCGAGGGCCCGACCGATCGCTCCTTCCCGGGCACACAAATCGGCGACCCGGCTTGGCTCGGCCACGGCGGGCGTGAATCCGTAGGCGGCGTCGCGCTCCAGCTGAGCGGCGTCCAGGCGACGCTGAGTGGCGGCGAGCGTCTCAGATAGGTCCAGCATCTGCTGGCACCTTTCCTCGAGCTGGGTTCGGGCCTCAGCGATGTTGGTGGCGTCGACGTCGGTGCCGATGGGGATGCGGAGGCTCTGCATCGCGGCGCGCAACGGATCGACGACTCGATCCGATCCGCTGCGGCCCTGGCTTTCGCAGCCTTCCTCGTCTTGCTCGACGAGGAGGAGGCGCCGTCGCCGGTGACGAAGACCTCCACATGGATGTCCATTGCCCGGCGGAAACGCCGCCGCCGAGGGAGAGGGGAGAGTCGGAGTAGCTGAGCACCTCGCTGGGGTACTCGTCGGCCGCGAACGCATCGGAGATGCGCAGTGCGACGAAGGAGGTGACAAGCGTGCCGACGACGTCGTCCGCCAGAGCGACGGACTCGTCGGCGTAGGAGAAGGGCCCCGTCCGAAGCATGCTCCCGGACAACTCCTCGAGCTGCCCCACGGTGGGCGCCAACTGTTGTGGTGGGCGCACGGCATATGCCAAGGGATGGCTAAGAGAGGAGGAGGCTCGAGGGCGCTGGTGGGCTCCAGAGGCGAGGTTGGCATGAGCGGGCGCGGGACGCCGGACATACCCAGGTTCGGGGCTCTCCGGAGAGATAATACCCCTAGTCCTGCCGAGTGTAGTTGGATGATCGATAGTACAATGTTGCTCCTGGAGCTGTATGAAGGAGGAAGGAAGCTGGCCAAGGCTTGGGCTGCTTCTTCTCTCTGGTGTTGCTGTTTCGTGGCTAGTCCTCCTGCTTCGCCCCCCGAATGATCGTGGGCTCCCGGGGGTTTTATAGTCCAACCCCTCGGGGGTACAATGGTAATGTTATAAGTCGGTGGGTCCGTGTAGTCGGTGTCCGGGGACCCGGGCTGGGCCCCGCTGAGGGCTTGTGGTTCGTCGGGTTCCCCTAGGTGCGGGCCCCGCCAGCCTAGGGGGACTGTGCGCCGTCTTGTCGATCGTCAGGGCGTGGCCGAGTCGAGCCGCGTACAGTGCTCTCCGTCAGGTTGCCGCTTGTTGTCGTCAGCGGTGAGGGTGGGCGCACTGTTGCCATGCCGGCCCTGGTCAGCGGGTAGGTGAGGGGCACTGTTGCCACGTTCCTGTTGACCAGAGGCATGGGCGGGGCACTGTTGCCTCGGTCATCGTTGATTGAAGTCTTGTCCCCGTCATACGGCCTGGATGGGATGAGAGTTGACCCGCGGCTGGATTGCGTAGCACGCCATGGGTGGCGCTGGCTTGGTGAGGAGGCCTTGGCCGTGCCGGGTTTGGCTGTCTTGCGCCAGTTGTTGAGGCCGAGTCGACGTGTCTTGCCGGGTCAGCTAGTCTGGCCGGCTTGGGGGCTTGGCCGGGTCGAGCGACCCGGCCAAGCGCGCGCCGGTATTGAGGGGCGGTGCCATTCCCGTTGTTTTTGAAGAGGATCCGGGTTCCGTTGCCTGCCCGGGGTCCATCCCCCCGACAATAGGGGATCACAACAGTTTTCAAGGGTAGAGTATTCAACCCAAATTTATTGATTCGACACAAGGGGAGCCAAAGAATATTCTCAAGTATTAGTAGTTGAGTTGTCAATTCAACCACACCTGGAAAACTTAATATCTGCAGGAAAGTATTTAGTAGCAAAGTAGTATGGAAGTAACGGTAACAGTGGCTAAAGTAACAGTAGCAGTTTTGTTGTAATCGTAATAGTGGCAGCGAAAAAGTAACTAAGCAAAGATTAATATGTGAAAAGCTCGTAGGCATTGGATCAGTGATGGATAATTATGTCGGATGCGATTCCTCATGCAACAGTTATAACATAGGGTGACACAGAACTAGCTCCAGTTCATCAATGTAATGTAGGCATGTATTCCGAATATAGTCATACGTGCTTATGGAAAAGAACTTGCATGAAATCTTTTGTCCTACCCTCCCGTGGCAGCGAGGTCCTATTGGAAACTAAGGGATATTAAGGCCTCCTTTTAATAGAGTAGCGGACCAAAGCATTAACACATAGTGAATACATGAACTCCTCAAACTACGGTCATCGCCGGGAGTGGTCTCGATTATTGTCACTTCGGGGTTGCCGGATCATAACACATAGTAGGTGACTATTGACTTGCAGAATAGGATCAAGAACTCACATATATTCATGAAAACATAATAGGTTCAGATCTGAAATCGTGGCACTCGGGCCCTAGTGACAAGCATTAAGCATAGCAAAGTCATAGCAACATCAATCTCAGAACATGATGGATACTAGTGATCAAACCCTAACAAAACTAACTCGATTACATGATAAATCTCATCCAACCCATCACCGTCCAGCAAGCCTACGATGGAATTACTCACGCACGGTGGTGAGAATCATGAAATTGGTGATGGAGGAAGGTTGATGATGACGACGGCAACGGATTCCCCTCTCCGGAGCCCCGAACGGACTCCAGATCAGCCCTCCTGAGAGAGATTAGGGCTTGGCGGCGGCTCCGTATCGTAAAACGCGATGAATCCTTCTCTCTGATTTTTTTTCTCCCCGAACGTGAATATATAGAGTTGGAGTTGAGGTCAGTGGAGCCTCAGGGGGCCCACGGGACAGGGGGCGCGCCCCCACCCTCGTGGACAGGGTGTGGGCCCCCGTTCTTTATTCTTTTGCAAGTATTTTTTATAAATTCCAAAAATATTCTCCGTGAAGTTTCAGGTCATTCCGAGAACTTTTATTTCTGCACAAAAATAACAGCATGGCAATTCTGCTGAAAACAGCATCAGTCCGGGTTAGTTCCATTCCAATCATGCAAGTTAGAGTCCAAACAAGGGCAAACGTATTTGGAAAAGTAGATACGATGGAGACGTATCAAGCCTCTTTCGATAAGTAAGAGTGTCGAACCCAATGAGGAGCTAAAGGTAGAACAAATATTCCCTCAAGTTCTATCGACCACCGATACAACTCTACGCAGGCTTAACGTTCGCTTTACCTAGAACAACTATGAAACTATAAGTACTTTGTAGGTGTTTTTGGATAGGTTTGCAAGATAATAAAGAGCACGTAAATAAAAAGTAGGGGCTTTTTTAAGTAAAGAAGCAATAAAGTTAGTATAGCGAGTGTGGAAAAGTGGTGGTAGGAGTTGCGAAATTGTCCCTAAGCAATTGACTACTTTACTAGATCGATAGCAAGTTTTACGTGGGAGAGGCCACTGCTAGCATGTCATCCCTGACTTGGAATTCTATGCACTTATGATTGGAACTATTAGCAAGCATCCGCAACTACTAACGTTCATTAAGGTAAAACCCAACCATAGCATTAAGATATATTGGTCCCCCTTCAATCCCGTATGCATCAATTTCTATGCTAGGTTGAAGCTTCTGTCACTCTTGCCCTCCAATACATAGTCTTATCAACATACAACTAACCCTATGGTGTGATCCACGTGCGCGCTCATATGATGGGCACCAAAGGACAACAACATAACCACAAGCAAATTAAACCAATCATAGCAATTCACCAATTACCTATAGCACAACGAAAATCTACTCAGACATCATAGGATGGCAACACATCATTGGATACTAATATGAAGCATAAAGCACGATGTTCAAGTAGAGGGTACAGCGGGTTGCGGGAGAGTGGACCGTTGTAGATAGATGGGGGAACGTGATGAAGATGTTGGTGAAGATGACGGAGGTGTTGGTGTAGATCGCCGTCACACGATGATGGCCCCGGCGGCGTTCCGGCGCCACCGGGAAAGAGGGGGAGAGGGCCCCCCTTCTTCTTCTTCTTCCTTGACCTTCCCCCTAGATGGGAGAAGGGTTTCCCCTCTGGTCCTTGGCTTCCATGGCGGCGGAGGGGCGAGAGCTCTCGCCCCTCCGAGATTGGATCTGTCTCACCGTTTCCTATATTCCCAGAGATCCGTAACTCTGATTGGGCTGAAATTTGGAAACAATTTTTATCCGGATATTGGCTTTCTTGTGGCGAAAGAAGGGCACCAACCACCTTACGGGGTGGCCACGAGGGTCAGGGGTGCTCCCACCCCCCTAGGGCGCTCCCCCTGCCTCGTAGCCCCCTCGGGCATCGTCTCGCGTTGATTCTTCTTCCCAAAAATCACATATATTCCAAAAAAAATCTCCATCAGTTTTTATCCTGTTTGGACTCCGTGTGATATGGATTTTCCGCGAAACAAAAAACATGCAACAAACAGGAACTGGCACTGGGCACTGGATCAATATGTTAGTCCCAAAATAGTATAAAAAGTTTCCAAAAGTATGTAAAAGTTGTAGAATATTGGCATGGAACAATCAAAAATTATAGATGCGACGGAGATGTGTCAGCATCCCAAGCTTAATTTCTACTCGTCCTCGAGTAGGTAAATGATAAAAAAGATAATTTTTGATGTGGAATGCTACCTAGCATAATCTTGATCGCATAATCTAATCATGGCATGAATATTAAGACACGAGTAATTCAAAGCAATAGTCTATCATTTGACATTAAGACAATAATACTTCAAGCATACCAACCAAGCAATTATGTCTTCTCAAAATAACATAGCCAAAGAAAGCTCATCCCTGCAAAATCATGTAGTTTGGCTATGCTTCATCTTCGTCACACAAAATGCTCCCATCATGCACAACCCCGATGACAAGCCAAGCAATTGTTTCATACTTTAGTATTTTCAAACATTTTCAACCTTCACGCAATATATGAGCGCGAGCCATGGACATAGCACTACAGGTGGAATAGAATATGATGGTGGAGGTGGTGTGGAGAAGACAAAAAGGGAGAAAGTCTCACATCGACGCGGCTAATCAACGGGCTATGGAGATGCCCATCAATTGATGTCAATGCGAGGAGTAGGGATTGCCATGCAATGGATGCACTAGAGCTATAAGTGTATGAAAGCTCAAACAGAAACTAAGTGGGTGTGCATCCAACTTTCTTGCTCATGAAGACCTAGGGCATTTGACGAAGCCCATCGTTGGAATATACAAGCCAAGTTCTATAATGAAAATTCCCACTAGTATATGAAAGTGATAACTCAAGAGACTCTCTATATGAAGAACATGGTGCTACTCCGAAGCACAAGTGTGGTAAAAGGATAGTAACATTGCCCCTTCTCTCTTTTTCTCTCATTTTTTGTTTTGTTTTGTTTTTTGTGGGCTTCTTTGGCCTCTTTTTTTATTTGGGCTTATTTGGCCTCTTTTATTTTTTTGTAAAGTCCGGAGTCTCATCCCGACTTGTGGGGGAATCATAGTCTCCATCATCCTTTCCTCACTGGGGCAATGCTCTAATAATGATGATCATCACACTTTTATTTACTTACAACTCAATATTACAACTCGACACTAGAACAAAGATATGACTCTGTATGAATGCCTCCGGCGGCGTACCGGGATGTGCAATGATCTAGCGTGGCAAAGATATCAAAAAAACGGACAAGCCATGAAAATATCATGCTAGCTATCTTACGGTCATGCAAAGCAATATGAAAATGAATGCTCAAGTCATGTATATGAAGATGATGGAAGTTGCATGGCAATATATCTCGGAATGGCTATGGAAATGCCATGATAGGTAGGTATGGTGGCTGTTTTGAGGAAGATATAAGGAGGCTTATGTGTGATAGAGCGTATCATATCACGGGGTTTGGATGCACCGGCGAAGTTTGCACCGACTCTCAAGGTGAGAAAGGGCAATGCACGGTACCGAAGAGGCTAGCAATGATGGAAGGGTGAGAGTGCGTATAATCCATGAACTCAACATTAGTCATAAAGAACTCACATACTTATTGCAAAAATCTACAAGTCATCAAAACCAAGCACTACGCGCATTCTCCTAGGGGGATAGATTGGTAGGAAAATACCATCGATGTCCCCGACCGCCACTCATAAGGAAGGCAATCAAAGAAACACCTCATGCTTCAAATTTTTCACACAACGGTTACCATACGTGCATGCTACGGGACTTGCAAACCTCAACACAAGTATTTCTCAATTTCACAATTACTCAACTAGCATGACTCTAATATCACCACCTTTATATCGCAAAACTATTGCAAGGAATCAAACATATCATATTCAGTGATCTACAAGTTTTATGTAGGATTTTATGACTAACCATGTGAATGACCAATTCCTGTCAACTCTCTAAATAGATATAAGTGAAGCAAGAGAGTTTAATTATTTCTACAAAAGATATGCCCACGCTCTAACAAATATAAGTGAAGCAAAAGAGCATTCTACAAATGGCGGTTTTCTATGTGAAGAGAAACAGGCAATCCAAACTTCAAATGATATAAGTGAAGCACATGAAGCATTCTATAAAGCCACACTGAAAAGATATAAGTGAAGTGCACAGAGCATTCTATAAATCAACCATGGACTATCTCATACCAGCATGGTGCATCAAAGAAAAGTGAAAACTAAATGCAAAATACGCTCCAAGATTTGCACATATCACATGAACGAAACGAATCCGAAAACATACCGATACTTGTTGAAGAAAGACGGGATGCCTTCCGGGGCATCCCCAAGCTTAGACGCTTGAGTCTCCTTAAGTATTTACTTGGGGTGCCTTGGGCATCCCCAAGCTTGAGCTCTTGCCTCTCCTCCTTCTCCTCACATCGAGACATCCTCGATCTTCGAACACTTCATCCACACAAAATTGAACAAAAAGCTCGGTAAGATCCATTAGTATAATAAAGCAAATCACTACTCTAAGTACTGTTGAAAACCAATTCATATTTTGTTTTACATTGTAGCTACTGTAATATAACTTTTCCATGGCTTAATCCACTGATAGAAATCAATAGTTTCATCAAAACAAGCAAACTATGCATCAAAAACAGAATATGTCTTAAACAGGACAGTCTGTAGTAATCTGAACATTCACCATACTTCTGGTACTCCAAAAATTCTTACACAACTAGGAAAAATAAACAATTTGTATAGAAAGACAGTGCAAAAAGTTTTAGAACCGTTTGACATTCCAGTAAAAAATGTAAAATCGCGCACTACAGCCAAAGTTTTTGTTTTGCACCGCAAAAACCAATAAGCAATGTAAACATCCTAAAGGCAAATCTTGGCACATTATTTTTTTTTAAACTTTATAAAAGAACACAACAGAAATAAATGACTCTCTAAAACTTCCGGGTTGTCTCCCTGGCAGCGCTTTCTTTAAAGCCATTAAGCTAGGCATATAGTGCTCAAATAATGGATCCACCCGGATCCCAAGGTATATCAAAGCCAATTTTAATTAACAATGATTTGTGATTTAGTAGTGAGCACAAAGTAACATATATCATGCAACAACGAAGTCTAACTCTCTTCCTATGAATCGGCATGTCATAAAAGAACAATTCATGCACACATAGTAAAGGCCAATGCATAGTATAAACAGTTTCTTGCAATTTTATCATATTGGAAACATGGAGAGGCGGAGATGTAGTTCCTCTCTCATAATAATTGCAAGTAGGAGCAGCAAGCACATGCATATTATATCTATCAAAATCATCATGTGTAGTAGTAAAACGCAACCCATCAATATAATCCTTAATAAGGGCAAACTTCTCCGATATAGTGTAGTCGGGAGAATTCAAAAAGATAATAGGACTATCATGCGTGGGTGCAATAGGCAACAATTTCATGTTTAACATAAGGAACTATAGCAAGTTCATCTCCATAAGCATAATTCATATTGGCATCTTGGCCACAAGCATAGCAAGCATCATCAAAAAGGATATTTCAAAAGAATCAACGGGATCATAACAATCATCATAGCAATATCCTTCGGTAAATTCGAAGGGAAATTAAATAATGTATGAGTTGGAGAGTTACTCTCATTAGAAGGTGGGCACGGGTAGCTAATCCGCTCTTCCTCATTTTGTTCTTCGCTCTCCTCATCATCTTTTTCATCCAATGAGCCCACAGTTTCATCAATTCCTTCTTCCATAGACTCCTGCAAAATATTAGTCTCTTCTTGGACAACGGATGAGTCCTCAATATATGGTTTAACATAGGCATTAGAAGCATAATTATCATAATAATATTTGAGTATGGCAAAATTTGAGATTTGTAAAGAGTAGCATCATACGTTTCAATCAAAGAAGCAATTTCATAAGCACCCTTTAAAGCAACAAATTCTTCAATTTGTTGAACATCATAGTAATTATAAACACCCTTAGCATACGAAGATACGATTCCATTATCACTAAAGTCACATTGGTAGGGAAGGTGTTTCTTAGGGTCTTCAAAACAACAAGTAAAATCATATATTTCACATAAATTCCAAGCATAGCATTGCAAACGATGAATTTGATCCAGTAAAAGTTTCACTTTTTCAGATATGTGGTGTCGCACATAACAAGCATGCTCATCTAAAGATTTGCCCTCAACTAAGCTAGTTGGGGTTTCAGCCCGAGCACATAGGGATCGAAGATGATCCAAGTAAAAAGCTTCAGGAGTGTGATAGATTTTGAGTGGTTCTTCAACCATTGGTTCAGTAGGTACCACTAATTTTTTTGGTATTTTGTGTTTCCTACCCATAACTAAAGATAGGAAACAACTTAGAACAGAAAATAAAAATTACTTAGTGATAAAGCAAACAAGCACACATGAGAATATTCACCCCACGCTATAACTACCCGGCAACGGCGCCAGAAAAAGGTCTTGATAACCCACAAATATAGGGGATCAATTGTAGCCTCTTTCGATAAGTAAGAGTGTCGAAACCAATGAGGAGCTAAAGGTAGAACAAATATTCCCTCAAGTTCTATCGACCACCGATACAACTATACGCACGCTTAACGTTCGCTTTACCTAGAACAAGTATGAAACTAGAAGTACTTTGTAGGTGTTTTTGGATAGGTTTGCAAGATAATAAAGAGCGCGTAAATAAAAAGTAGGGGCTGTTTTAAGTAAAGAAGCAATAAAGTTACTATAGCAAGTGTGGAAAAGTGGTGGTAGGAGTTGCGAAATTGTCCCTAAGCAATTGACTACTTTACTAGACCGATAGCAAGTTTTATGTGGGAGAGGCCACTGTTAGCATGTCATCCCTGACTTGGAATTCTATGCACTTATGATTGGAACTATTAGCAAACATCCACAACTACTAACATTCATTAAGGTAAAACCCAACCATAGCATTAAGATATATTGGTCCCCCTTCAATCCCGTATGCATCAATTTATATGCTAGGTTGAAGCTTCTGTCACTCTTGCCCTCCAATACATAGTCTTATCAACATACAACTAACCCTATGGTGTGATCCACGCGCGCGCTCATATGATGGGCACCAAAGGACAACAACGTAACCACAAGCAAATTAAACCAATCATAGCAATTCACCAATTACCGATAGGACAACGAAAATCTACTCAGACATCATAGGATGGCAACACATCATTGGATAATAATATGAAGCATAAAGCACCATGTTCAAGTAGAGGGTACAGAGGGTTGCGGGAGAGTGGACCTCTGTAGATAGATGGGAGAAGGTGATGAAGATGTTGGTGAAGATGACGGAGGTGTTGGTGTAGATCGTCGTCACACGATGATGGCCCCGGCGGCGTTCGGCGCCACCGGGAGAGAGGGCGAGAGGGCCCCCCTTCTTCTTCTTCTTCTTCCTTGACCTTCCCCCTAGATGGGAGAAGGGTTTCCCCTCTGGTCCTTGGCTTCCATGGCGGCGGAGGGGCAAGAGCCCCTTCGAGATTGGATCTGTCTCTCTGTCTCTCTCTGTTTCTGCGCTCTAGATTCTGGCCTTTCACCGTTTCTTATATTCCCAGAGATCCGTAACTCCGATTGGGCTGAAATTTGGACACGATTTTTATCTGGATATTGGCTTTCTTGTGGGGAAAGAAGGGCACCAACCGCCTTACGGGGTGGCCACGAGGGTCAGGGGTGCCCCCCTGCCTCGTGGCCCCCTCGGGCATCGTCTCGCGTTGATTCTTCTTCCCAAAAATCACATATATTCCAAAAAAATCTCCGTCAGTTTTTATCCTGTTTGGACTCTATTTGATATAGATTTTCTGTGAAACAAAAAACATGCAACAAACAGGAACTGGCACTGGGCACTGGATCAATATGTTATTCCCAAAAATAGTATAAAAAGTTGCCAAAAGTATGTAAAAGTTGTAGAATATTGGCATGGAACAATAAAAAATTATAGATACGACGGAGACGTATCAGGCTCCAAAAGCGTTTTGAACACCATGGAACATATGAGATGTTCCAAGAGCTGAAATTGGTATTTCAGGCTCATGCCCGTGTTGAGAGGTTTGAGACCTATGACAAGATCTTTGCCTACAATATGGAGGAGAATAAATCAACCAGTGAACATGTGCTCAGAATGTCTGGGTACTTCAATCATTTGAATCAAGTGGGAGTTAATCTTCCAGATAAGAGAGTGATTGACAAAAGTTCTCCAGTCACTATCACCAAGCTGCTAGAGTTTCACGATGAACTATAACATGAAAGGGAAGATGATCCCTGAGCTGTTCGTCGTGCTTAAGGTCGTAAAGGTAGAAATCAAGAAGGAGCATCAAGTGTTGATGGTTAACAAGACCACTGGTTTCAAAGAAGGGCAAGGGCCAGAAGGGAAACTTCATGAATGGCAAGCCAGTTGCCGCTCCAGTGAAGAAACCCAAGAACCCCAACCCGAGACGAAGTGCTTCTATTAGGGGAATGGTCACTGGTAGCGGAACTGCCTCAAATACTTGGTAGATAAGAAGGCTGGCAACTTCAACAAAAGTATATTTGATTTATGTGTTGTTGATGTGTACCTTACTAGTACTCCTAGTAGCACCTGGGTATTAGATACCGGTTCAGTTGCTAATATTGGTAACTCGAAAAAAAAGCTACGGAATAAACGGAGACTAGCTAAGGGCGAGGTGACGATGTGTGTTGGAAGTGTTTCCAAGGTTGATGTGATCACCATCGCACGCTCCCTCTACCTTCGGGATTAGTGTTGAACCTGGATAAATGTTGTTTGCATTGGTGTTTGCGTTGAGCATGAACATGATTAGATCATGTTTGTTGCAATACGGTTATTCAAGTCAGACAATAATGGTTATTCTGTTTACATGGATGACACCATCTATGGTCATGCACCCAATGTAAATGGTTTATTGAATCTCGGTCGTAGTGATACACATGTTCATAACATTGGTGCCAAAAGATGTAGAGTTGATAATGATAGTACCACTTTCTTGTGGCACTGCCGCTTAGGTCATAGATTTGGGTTGGCACGGGGATCCTTTGATCGATTTCCTTGATTTGATCGCGTGTAAAGCGCATGAAGAACCTCCATGCCGATGGAATTTTGAAGTCACTTGATTTTGAATCACTTGACACATGCGAACCATGCCTCGTTGGCACGATGACTAAAACCCCGTTCTTTGGAACAATGGAACGGGCAAGTGACTTGTTGGAAATCGCACATGCTGATGTGCGCGGTCCGATGAGTGTTGACGCACGCAGTGGATATCATTATTTTCTCAACTTCACCGATGAATTGAGTAGATATGGGTATATTTACTTAATGAAGCATAAGTCTGAAACGTTTGAAAAGTTCAAGCAATTTCAGAGTGAAGTTGAGAATCATCATAACAAAAATATCAAGTTCCTACAATCTGATCAAGGGGAGAGTATCTGAGTTATGAGTTTGGCAATCACTAAAGACAAGGTGAGATCATTTCACAGTTGACGCCACCTGGAACACCATAGCGTAATGGTGTGTCCGAACGTCGTAATCACACCCTATTGGATATAGTGCGATCTATGATGTCTCTTACCAATCTACCGTTATCATTTTGGGGTTATGCATTAGAGACAATTACATTCACTTTAAATAGGGCACCATCTAACTCCGTGCAGACGACACCGTATGAACTGTGGTTTGGCAAGAAACCTAAGTTGTTGTTTCTTAAGGTTTGGGGCTACGATGCTTATGTCGATAGGCTTCAGCCAGAAAAGCTCGAACCCAAAGCGGAAAATTGTGTCTTCATAGAATACCCAAACAAGACGATTGGGTATACCTTCTATCTCAGATCTGAGAGCAAAGTGTTTGTCACTAGGAACAGGTCCTTTCTTGAGAAAGAGTTTCTCTCGAAAGAATTGAGTGGGAGGAAGATAGAACTTGATGAGGTTGTTGAACCTTTACTTCAACCAGAGAGTAGCGCAACACAGAAAGATGTTTCTGTGGCACCTACCTCAGTTGAAGAGAAAGCTAATGATGATGATCATGGAGCTTCATATCAAGTTACTATCGAACCTCGTAGGTCGACAAGGGTGTGTACAAATTCTGAGTGGTAACCCTGTCTTAAAGGTCATGTTGTTGAACAATGATGAACCTATGAGCTATGGAGAAGCGATGGTGGGCCCGGATTCCAACAAATGGCTGGAAGCCATGAAATCCGAGATAGGATCCATGTATGAGAACAAAGTGTGGACTTTGGTGGACTTGCCCGATGATCGGCAAGCCATTGAGAATAAATGGATCTTTAAGAAGAAGACATACACTGATGGTAATGTCACCATTTATGAAGCTCGACTTGTCTCAAAGAAGTTTCCGACAAGTTCAAGGAGTTGACTGTGATGAGACTTTCTCAATCATAGCGATGCTAAAGTCTATTAGAATTATGTTAGCAGTTGCTGCATTTTCATTTATGAAATCTGGCAGATGGATGTCAAAACAAAGTTTCCTTGACGGTTTCCATGAGGAAAGGCTGTATGTGATACAACCAGAAGGTTTTGTCGATCCTAAGGATGCTAAAAGGTATGCAAACTCCAGCGATCCTTCTATGTACTGGAGCAAGCATCTCAGAGTTGGAACATACGCTTTGATGAGGTGATCAAAGCATTTGGGTTTATACAAAGTTTGCAAGAAACTTGTATTTGCAAGAAAGTGAGTCGGAGCACTACAACATTTTGATAAGTATATGTGGATGACATATTGTTGATCAGAAATGATGTATAATTTCTGGAAAGCATAAAGGGTTGTTTGAATGGAGTTTTTCAAACAAAGACCTGTGTAAAACTACTTACATGTTGGGTATCAAGATCTATAGAGATAGATCAAGACGCCTGATAAGAATTTCACAGAGCACATACCTTGACATGATCTTGAAGGAGTTCAAGATGGATCAGTCAAAGGAGTTCTTGCCTGAGTTGTAAGGTGTGAAGTCAAGACTTGAAGCTCGACCACCGCAGAAGAAAGAGAAAGGATGAAAGCCGTCCCCTATGACTTATCCATAGGCTCTATACGATATGCCATGCTGTGTACCGCACCTGATATGTGCCTTGCCACGTGTCTGGCAAGGGGGTACAAGAGTGATCCAAGAATGGATCATTGGACAGCAGTCAAAATTGTCCTTAGAGGAATAAGGAAATGTTTCTCGGTTATGGAGGTGATAAAGTGTTCGGCGTAAAGGGTTACGTTGATGCAAGCTTTAACACCTATATGGATGACTCTGAGTAGCAAACCGGATACGTATAGTGGAGAAACCATTTGGAATAGCTCTAAGTGGAGCGTGGAAGCAGCATCTACAATGTGATATAGAGATTTGCGAAGAACACACGTATCTGAATGTTCCAGATCTGTTGACTAAAACCTCTCTCGTAAGAATAACATGATCAAACCCTAGAACTCATTGACATGGTGATGTGAACTAGATTATTGACTCTAGTAAACTCTTGGGTGTTAATCACATGGCGATGTGAACTAGATTATTGACTCTAGTAAACTCTTTGGGTGTTAGTCACATGGCAATGTGAACTATGAGTGTTAATCACATGGCGATGTGAACTAGATTATTGACTCTAGTGCAAGTGGGAGACTGTTAGAAATATGCCCTAGAGGCAATAATAAAATGGTTATTATTATATTTCCTTGTTCATGCTATAATTGTATTAACCAGAAACCGTAATACATGTGTGAATACATAGACCACAACATGTCCCTAGTAAGCCTCTAGTTGACTAGCTCATTGATCAATAGATGGTTATGGTTTCCTGGCCATGGCCATTGGATGTCGTTGATAACAGGATCACATCATTAGGAGAATGATATGATGGACAAGACCCAATCCTAAGCATAGCACAAGATCGTGTAGTTCGTTTGCTAGAGCTT
This sequence comes from Triticum aestivum, assembly GCF_018294505.1. Classification (NCBI taxonomy): domain Eukaryota; kingdom Viridiplantae; phylum Streptophyta; class Magnoliopsida; order Poales; family Poaceae; genus Triticum; species Triticum aestivum. Next base: position 472,554,585 of record NC_057808.1, read on the forward strand.
TTCTAATGTCAGGTATCATTTCCTTAGACCATGAGATTGTGCAACTCCCGGATACCGTAGGAGTGCTTTGGGTGTATCAAACGTCACAACATAACTGGGTGGCTATAAAGATGCACTACAGGTATCTCCGAAAGTGTCTGTTGGGTTGGCACGAATCAAGACTGGGATTTGTCACTCCGTATGACGGAGAGGTTTCTCTGGGCCCACTCAGTAATGCATCATCATAATGAGCTCAATGTGACTAAGGAGTTAGCCACGGGATCATGCGTTACGGAACAAGTAAAGAGACTTGCCGGTAACAAGATTGAACGAGGTATGGGGATACCGACGATCGAATCTCGGGCAAGTAACATACCGATGGACAAAGGGAATTGTATACGGGATTGATTGAATCCCCGACATCATGGTTCATCCGATGAGATCATCGTGGAACATGTGGGAGCCAACATGGGTATCTAGATCCCAATGTTGGTTATTGGCCGGAGAGATGTCTCGGTCATGTCTACATGGTTCCCGAACCCGTAGGGTCTACACACTTAAGGTTCGGTGACGCTAGAGTTGTTATGAGAAATTGTATGTGGTTACCGAAAGTTGTTCGGAGTCCCGGATGAGATCCCAGACGTCACGAGGAGTTTTGGAATGGTCCGGAGGTGAAGATTTATATATGGGAAGTCCAGTTTCAGTCACCCGAATGGTTTCGGGGGTTATCGGTATTGTACCGGGACCACCGAAAGGTGTCCGAGGGTCCACCGGGTGGGGCCACCTGCCCCAGAGGACTTAGTGGGCTGAATATGGGTGGGAACCAGCCCACTAGTGGGCTGGTGCACCCCCCAAGGGCCCAAGGCGCCTAGGGTTGGAAACCCTAGGGGAGGGGGCGCCTCCCACTTGCTTGGGGGGCAAGTTTTCCCCTCTTGGCCGCCGCCCCCGCGCCCCATCTAGATGGATCTAGGGGGTCGGCCCCCTCTCCCCTTTCCCCTATAAATTGTGGGGGGGTGGGAGGGCTGCAGCACCCCTTCCCTGGCGCAGCCCCTCCCTCCTCCAACACCTTCTCCTCCTTCGTGGTGCTTGGTGAAGCCCTGCAGGAGAACCGCAAGCTCCACCGCCACGTCGTCGTGTTGCCAGAGCTCTCCCTCAACTTCTCCTCTCCCCTTGCTGGATCAAGAAGGAGGAGACGTCCCCGGGCTGTACGTGTGTTGAACGCGGAGGCGCCGTCCGTTCAGCGCTAGATCGGATCTTGCGCGATTTGAATCGCCGCGAGTACGACTCCATCAACCGCGTTCTTGTAACGCTTCCGCTTAGCGATCTTCAAGGGTATGAAGATGCACTCCTTCTCTCTTGTTTCTAGCATCTCCTAGATTGATCTTGGTGACACGTAGGAAAATTTTGAATTATTACTACGTTCCCCAACACTTGGGATCCTCAACTGCCAAGTTAGACCTCATCGACAGCGACCACGAGGAGGAGCCAATCTGTGACAAGTGAGGAAACCCATGATTTTTTTCTCGAACCCCTTTTGTAGTGAGAACATTCCCAGTTTTTTATTGCTATATTTGGTTGTTTGCATTACGCCTTGCTTATTTCTAAGGTTTATGGTTGTTCGGTTGTTTGTAGTTAGCATATATCCAGTTTCAATTACCATCTTTGGTTGTTCGTAGTATGCCTTGTTTATTTCAGCTATTAATAGTGTGATGTTCTATATGTGCTAGTATGAACTATGTAGTTCAATTTTATCAATACCAAATTTAACAATAGCTCTATGAATGACTATATTTGGTTGCTGTTAAGCATGTTGTACTCCCTCCAAAACTTTTTAGTTCGCATATAAGATTTGTCTAAAGTCAAGCCTCGTAAAGTTTGACCAACTTTATAGAACAAAATACCAACATTCGCAATATGAAATAAATATTAGTACTTGTGTCATGACTTAAATTTTCATATTGTGTAACTTTAGCATGGTAGATGTTGATATTTTTTCATATAAATAACGTCAAACTTTATGAAGTTTGACTTCAGACAATTCTTATATGCAGAGTACAAAGGACCGGAGGGAGTATTGAACACGCCTTTCCATTTGATTTAACAATGGCACTGTTTGGATACTCTAACTTAGCTAGAGGTTAGAGTTAGTTTCTAGCTCATGACAGTTAAAAGGGAGAGAGAGAGAGAGAGAGATTGGTGGAATAGTTGATTGTATTGCTTGAGCCTCGCGGGGTACAAGTCAAGGTAGAATAAATCCTACGCTATCCTACGTTTCCTAAATAACAATGATACTAAACAATGACTAACTCTAGCCAAAGAGGTGTTTGAATGACAGTGTTAGATTGACAATAAATGCACTAGGAGAACTAGCCCCAATCAGCACCTCTTGGGTGGGATAGTTGTTTTGGGTGGGTTTGATGCAACTAGCTCAAACAAGCCCTCATGTTTGGATACTTTAGGGCTATTTGAGCCCAAACTAGCTCAAACTAACTCTGACCCATGGATCCAAACAGGGCCAATAACTAGTGTACTTAGACCTGCACAATACAAGTTTGAATGACTACGTTTGCTTGTTTTTAAATATTAAGCATGTTGCAGTTAATAACACACCTTTCCACTTCTTGTTTTTAAATATCAGGTTTTTAACAATTTGGTCTTGCACAAGTAGGTTCTGCTGTCAGAGGTTTTGACCCACTATTTGACCCTTTTTGCATATGTGGAAATGAGTTGTCCATGAATATCAGTCAAGTCAAGAAACTCAGAAAGATTGTTACGATAAAGAAATTAGCGAAAAAAACAAGATCTTTGTCTGCACAATGGAGAAGACATCAGTTCACTACGGGATGGTACTAACTGTTATACCTTGTATTTTTAATTCCTTTGCGCCATTTCAAATCTAGAGAAGATATTTATGCATATCCTTGTTTTCAGGCCTTTCCAAAGCAGTTCACTGATGTTACCTCTCAAACCACCTGTATGGTCAGGAGGCGAGGAAGGTTTTCATACAATACCCACGGTTCAATATTGAAGTGTTCCTGAAGAGCACGAAGGATGGACGGTCAATCATCCACAGGCACTGGCCTAAAGTTGCAAAGACCATCAACATCAATGAAGGCTCAATATTGGCCTTCCACTTCAGCAGTTTTCCAGATGAGATTCATCTGTCTATATACCGTCTATGATGCCAATTTCGAAATGTTATAGATGTTGCATGTGAAACTTGGTGCTGGTGTAGTTGTGTAATGGGGTAGCTGAGTGCTGAAGCTATATGATGTTGTACTCTGATGTATTTCAATTATGAAATCCTGCTTCCTTAATATGGAAAGGAAATATATTGTGTGCTTAATATGAAATGTCAATTAGATTAATAAATGGACTATTAATAATAGGGCAATTAGCCTGCTAATTGGGTTTTCTATTGCAAATGGTTATTGAGAAAACACTATGGGCGATGACCTCAGGCAACGCACACAGTTTCTAGGAATAAACCATGTTGGATCAATGGACAATCACACACGACATCCTCTTGAAAACTGTTTGCGTTAGGCCACCTTGCGCAAACGTTTACCACATAAAAAGTGTGTGTGATGGACAACTTTTGCCACATAGTTTCTTCTACGCACCGTGTGTGATGCATTCAATAACCCAAACGGTAAAATTGTTAATATTGTGTGCAATGGTAACGCTATCACAAACGATTTAATGGGGAAAATTGTGTGATGTACCTACGAACGGAAACGTTTTCCTTGGAGTGGGTGTGTGGGATGTATATACAAACGGAAACGTACTTCTTAGATTAACTGTGTGGGATGTACATACTAACGGAAACGTATTCCTTGGATTGACTATGTGGAATGTACATACGAACAGAAACGTTTAGCCGGGACTGACTGTGTGGGATGTACTTACGACCGGAAATGATTTGGCCTGTATAATTATATTTTTTAGCACAACTGTACGTATAACCGTATTTGATCGCTCGCCCGTTGCACATGACCTCATTTTGCCGAGCGTGTGTACCAGGGGGCCTATCCCCGACGGTTTCTGGGTCGTGTGGGAAGGACCCCATATCGCAGTCACTCACTTGGCGACGGTTCAGAACGCCGTCACGGAAAGGGGTTAAAAACCGTTTGTATAGCACCTCACTGTACCAGTGATCACATGTCTTGGATACATTTGTACCCTTGTGTTGCATCCAGCCCCTTGTATGTACTTGGATGAGCTTCATTTCACAAGATTGCAAATCACTCATATCATGAGCAATCTTCTCATGACCAAGTATCTTCACTTTGGTTGTTGTGTTCAAGGAACAAAAACACACTCAATATATCCTTTGACAACTTATTTATGATGAATTTCATTCTTGTCAATTTGGATAAATGAATGTTGTTCCTTGCAAGACTAAGCCATGTAGGAAGATGAGCTTCAAATAAATAAGAGATGCTCCCAACTCAATTCATATGAGCATCCACCACAAGTTCAACTACGTGAGCAAGTTCGACAACAAGCCAAAGGTATGTCCTCACATCTTAGAGAAGCTTTGCTCCAAGTCATGAGTCAAAGCCACTCAACAAGATGTGAATACATTGAAACGCTTAAATGAAAAATGGTAACCCCATTTTGAGCTTAACGATGAGTATGACCTATGATCAAGTGATCTCACTCGACTTCTAAGTCAATATACTCTAACATAGGCGACTTAGTCGTCGACCCCCTCTAGATGAAGTTCTCTAGTGTTTCCTTTTCTTAGTTGCATTTCTTTTGCTAGAGTGCCTTCTCTTTTTCTTAAAAAAACTTCATCTAGATTTCTTCTCTTTATTTTTCTGTGTTGTTTCTCTTGTAGTTAGACTTTGGTAAATTCATTGCAAATCATATTCGAATTCCCTGAAAATCTTTCTGAGAACACTACTGCAAGTGAGCTGAGTTGACAAAAATTTCCTTTTGTGCTGAAGTTGGTCTCTCCGACCTGAACCCACCAGCCACACCGAAGTGCAACTAAACCCTGCACGCAGTTCATCGGTTCCACCGAAAAGGACTAATTCGGTTCCACTGATGTGCTCTATCTGAGATTCCTCAATCTCAGAGTCGCTGATCAAAATCAATCGGAGTCACCGATTTAACTACAGAGAGAATTTTTTGCCAAATCTACCTATTCTTTCTTTCCAGCTCCACTTGATGATTCTTTTTCCTCTATCTGCATCCAAAACTACATTATGTCTAGTTGTGCTTCTCCAGGACCATCTCACTTGACTCACAACCTTGAAGCCTACCCTTCTTGGAAATTGATGCCAAAGTTCGAGAGAGATGCACATCAAAGCTTATTCACAAACCTCTTCTAAGAAAGGAAGAGAAAGATGCACTATCATAAGAGGACAGAATTTACATGTCTCTAAGAGGGGAGAGATATGTTGTCCTGATTTTGTAGTTTGCTCTGATTTTGTCTCGCCCTACCTACTCCCATTATCCAATGCTAGATTCGGGGGGAGAGGAAGTAAAATCTTAGAGGAGAAAAATCATTGGAAGTCCATTGCAAATCTTATTAGATTTTTTGGGGACATGTCTATATCTAAAAGAGTACTCACCTAGTGGTACTTATCTAACACATGTCATTCCAGTCTTGGTACTCTCGTGGATCATTCGGCTTCTCTCTTGTTGAAATTTCCTTGTGTTGCCTAACATTGTTTTCTCAAGATCATTTCTTCTAGAATTAGTTCGAGGACCACAAGGTAAGTATATGCATCTTACTCATGTACATGATGATCTCTTGCTTTGCACATATTAATGTTTGCAAGATGAATCATAAACATGAAGGTACATCTCTCATCATTTTTTCTCTGATGCATATAGCTAGGATACATGTAACACTTTACTCATTCTATCATGTTGTGCATTCACATGTCTTCAACTCTTATCATAAACATGATTACACACCTATAGGGGGAGCTTATGCATGTTACATGTTTATTCAAAGTTTGAATGAACTACCCTCATCAATTACCAAAAAGGGGGAGATTTAAAGCACATTTGCTCCCTTGGTGGTTTTGTTAATTAATATCAACATATTCCTTATTCGACTAAAAGGTTTACCTAGAATATTTCAGATAAGTTCAATGGTGGTGTGGCAAGGACATGAAGATGTGAGCTCTTTCAAAATGTGAAGAACAAATTTGGCTACCCCAAGACTCTACATTTTTGGTTTAGTGATCCAATATCACATTGAGTCCCTTAGGAAAGTTAATACTATTAAAAGAGGGTGAGGTATTGTTGATGAGGTTGTTGCTCAAAGTGCTGAGTGATATTGCTCCAAAAAACCCTTAGTCACTTTCCCACAATCACATCTGTCCAAACCCTAAATCATCATTTCGGTCCCACCGACACATCCATACCGGACTCACCGAGATGACCCTTCTACTGCCGCAGCCAAAACCCTATCATTTCGGTCTGACCGAAATGGCTCTCGGTCCCACCGAGATGGCCTTGCCTAGTTTCTGTGATGAAATCACTTCATTTCAGAATCACCGAATGAAACTGGTCGGAATTACCTAAATAGGGTTCTGCCTTTGCCATTGCACTTCGATCCCACCGAGATGGTATAATCGGTCTCACCGAAAACACTAACTGTCAAGTCTTTTGCACTAGTCGGTCTCACCGAGTTTATCACTTCGGTCCCACCGAGTTAGGTCAAAAGCTTGTAACGGTTGCATTTTTGGTGTTGCCTATTTATACCCCTCCACCACCACTTACTCTCTAAGAGAGCCATCAGAACAAAATACAACTTCCACCATTCAATTTTTGAGAGAGAACCACCCGCTCATGTGCTGAGATCAAGAGATTCCATTCCTACCATTTGAACCTTGATTTCTAGCCTCTTCAAGTTGCTTTCCACTCCAATCCTTCTCCTACCCAAGCCAAATCTACGAGAGAGAGATTGAGTATTGAGGAGACTATCATTTGAAGCACAAGAGCAAGGAGTTCATAACCAACACAACATCTATTACCTTTTGGAGAGTGTTGTCTCCTAGATTGGTTAGGTGTCACTTGGGAGCCTCCAAGATCATGTGGAGTTGAACCAAGGAGTTTGTAAGGGCAAGGAGATCACCTACTTCGTGAAGATCGTCCCGAATGAGGCTAGTCCTTCGTGGACGTAAGCCATGGTGGAATAGACAAAGTTGCTTCTTCGTGGACCCTTCGTGGTGGAGCCCTCCATGGACTCACGCAACCGTTACCCTACGTGGGTTGAAGTCTCCATCCACATGGACGTATGATAGCACCACCTATGGGAACCACGCCAAAAATTTCCGCGTCTCCATTGCGTTTGCTCATTCCAATTCCCATCCCTTTTACATTCTTGCACTTGCATGCTTTACTCTTTCCGCTACCTATACTCATGTCATGCTTGTGTAAAATGTATTGTGCGCCCTTTAACATGTGCTAAACTCAACTTTAACTTGAAGAATTGTAAAAACTGCTACTTTTACTTGTTAAGGGTCTAATCACCCCCCTCTAGACCCCTCTTCTCGATCTGGGGAGCTGGGCGGAGCTGGCAAGAAGGCCCATCACCTCCAATGGCCGAGCACCATGCCCGCAAGACGCACTAGGCAGCGCGTCGGTGCGCGAGCAGGCGCCCCGAATTGTCGAGGAAGACAGACACACGAAGCAGGACATGCCACCTCGAAGACCCCCAAGGGTGGCCAGACGAGGACACAACCAACACGCAGGCCGACGAGCAGGAGGGTTGTCGATTGGATCTGAGGGAGAGGCGAAGTGTCGCTCTCAGCCGTGCCCGAGAGCCTCAGCGCGCTGAGAGAGGATTCCTCGCCGCCGCCATTAGCCGTGCAGGTTCGCCTTGCGGAGGCGGCGGCTAGGGTTGTTGTTCTGCGTCAATCGCCCGCACGGGAGCAATGTGGGGGTCCTTACTCCCCTCCCCCCCCCCCCCCCCCCCCCCCCCCCCCTCCGCCCGTAAAACTATGTGTTCACATAAATCCCTTTTTTGCGTTGAGAGTGCTTCCTTTCCACCAAGCCAATTTGCATTAGCGTCGGTTTGTGTGAAATAAGGAACCCCTTTGTTAGCCCGGCGTGTGTTTGGATAGTACTTAATAGCAGACCTAGGTTAGGGTTCTCGACACTTTTTGGATTGTAGGTTGCAATACAAGCGAGAGGGAGGCCGACTAATAGCCTAGCACATAACCCATGTTTGTATGATGGAGGTTGTTGTACGGTGATGCAGCCTCTGGGTGTAGTTGAGGGTCATTGGATGCAACTCCTATACTGGGTGCAAATAATGATGCAGCCCGCAAGTCGAGGAAATTGCACAAACCACCTACTTTTGATGCTATTGTTGCACAAAACACCTACTTTACAGGTTTGTTCCACAAAACACCATATATTGGTTTAATTTGTTGCAGCTATGTCTAATCTACCATTTCGATGTGTTGACACTTTTATCAGAAAAAAATTAGGTGTGTTGACATGATTCCTGACAAGCGGGTCCAGTTTGTAAGTGCATCAGTGGCAAAAAAAAGAACAACCGGCCACATCAGCCAACTAGAGTTGTCAATATCTCGCAATCCTTTGCTCCAATTGAGCTAAATTTTCTCTAGAACATTAGCAATGCATTTTTGATTTATTGGATTATTTTTGCACAAAACACCTTGCAGAGAAGAGCAGGCGGCGGCGGTCGTCCCTTCGCTGGCAAAATGGCCATCGGTGATGGAGCCTAGCCAGCTCTCCTACGTCGTCGGGTAAGTGCGTCTCCACGCCCCCCCCCTCCCCACCTCCTTCCCCACCCAAGGTTTGCTCGTCTCCTCCTACCTCTTCATGTTCGTTAGGTATTCTTCTCCCCCGTGAAACCCAATATTTTCAGGCGGCAATTTTGTCGTCGGTCACGTATATTTGTTTAGGAACCTAAATTTTTGGGTATTTGTGTTAAAGCGTTAAACAATCAAAAAGTATAGATACGTTTGAGATGTATCCGTGGCCGCCCCCTACCCCCCTTAGGGTCGGGCCTTTATCAAAGATTGTTTGCGCACTGTAATGGAAAAGAATCCTAGTTCTAGATTTCGTGTACATACAATCCATCCTATCAACAAACCTGAAAAAAAATAAGTTTTCATGGTCTTTTCTTTGGTCTACATACCCAAATCAAAGGTTTTAAGAATGGATGCACCGTTTCGAAGAAAAAAAGAATGGATGCAGGCCTTGCATTGGTAAATATCTCACCTCCAATCGAAGGGTTTAAGAATGGATGCGATACTCCCATTGGTCAACTATTTTGTTCAAAATTTAACATTTAAAAAATGCAAAAATAGTCCAATAAATTATAAATGCACTCAGTAATATTCTGGGGAAAATTCAGCTCAATTGGAGCAAAGTATTGTGAGACACTCACAGTTCTACTTAGTTGCTGATGTGCCCAGGATTTTTTCTGCCATCGGTGCACTTATAAATTGGACCCACTTGTTAGGAATCATGTCAACGCACTAAATGATGGGTTAGACCTAGCTGCAATGAATTACCTCAATACATGATGTTTTGTGCAACAAACCTGTAAAGTACTCCCTCCATCTCAAAATAAGTGTCTCGCTTTAGTACAACTTATTTTAGGACGGAGGGAGTATGTGTTTTGTGCAACGCTAGCACCAAAAGTAGGTGGTTTGTGCAATTTCCTCCCCGCAAGTCTGGTAAATAGGAGGATCCCTTAGACTCTTCCTCAAAACATTTTACCGTACATTTGCATGCATGTATGAGAAAAGGTTTATAGTATAGAATAAAATGGTTTGGCTTGAAAAATCTTTATTCACCGGCGCTGCCGCCAAGACGCCACGGCGAAGCCCCACTGAACCGAGCGCACGCAGGCGACGGCGCGCGCGGCGGCACAAGCCCGGTGACGCATTGCTCTCTCCGCGCGCGCGCGCGCACTACGACCTGAATATAGTAGCGGTCCCGTAGCAGTGCTGTCTATTCCTCCGATCCACTGTTGCGTGACGATTTTGTACAGTGCCAAAGTTAGTAGGACTCGTGGTATACGGCTGTACGTACCAACAACACCGAGCAGACCAAACTCTGCGATACGAACGACGCTTCCCTTTCAAGCCTCCCGAGTAGAAGAGAGAGAGGGGCTGGGTAGGTGGAGCGAGCCAGTACGGCTCGCTCGTTCGGTCGATCGGTGCACAACGACGACGGCGTAGGCGCCTAGCTACGACCCCACGCTGACACGTATAGGGCCCAGACACAGTTGTACCGCCACCTGCGCCGCTCCAATCTCCTCCTGCCTCGCTCGCCGCATCGATCCACTCCAGCTCCTCTCTCTTCGACCTCCAGCACAGTCCAGAGAGACTCCCTTTATACACGCGCCTCGCTCGTTCCCCCGCCAGCAGCCATAGCCCATAGCTCGATCAGTCGTTTCATGGTCTCCGGCACCGTTCATGGGACATGCCTCCATCACTCTCCTCCCTCCGCTCCCTCTTCACCAGGACGCTGGGCCTGGGCTCGGGCGGCGCCGAGCACAGCGGGGATGAGGAGTCTCAGGCCGGCGGCGGGCCCGTGCCGTCGGGTGGCAGCCGGCCGGTGGCGGGGCCTCCGGGGGAGTGCTACGCGTGCACGCAGCCCGGGGTGCCGGCGTTCCACTCCACGACGTGCGACCAGGTGCACTCGCCGGGCTGGGACGCCGACGCCGGCTCCTCGCTAGTGCCCGTGCAGGCGCAGCAGCTGCGGGCGCAGCCGCTCCCGGGGGCGGCCGCCGTCGCCGCCGCGCGGTGGCTGTTCGGGCCGGTGCTGGACCCGCGGAGCAAGCGCGTGCAGCGCTGGAACCGCTGGATCCTGCTGGGCCGCGCGGCGGCGCTGGCCGTGGACCCGCTCTTCTTCTACGCGCTCTCCATCGGCCGCGCGGGGCGGCCCTGCATGTACATGGACGCCGGGCTCGCCGCCGCCGTCACCGCGCTGCGCACCTGCGCCGACGTGGCCCACCTCGCCCACGTCCTCGTCCAGTTCCGCCTCGCCTACGTCTCCCGCGAGTCGCTCGTCGTCGGCTGCGGCAAGCTGGTCTGGGACCCGCGCGCCATCGCCGCGCACTACGCCCGCTCCCTCAAGGGCCTCTGGTTCGACCTCTTCGTCATCCTCCCCATCCCCCAGGTCAGTCAGCCTAGCTCTCTCAATTCAGTGCCCACCTGTGCATGACCTGGAACCTCGATTTACTACCATTTTCACCATGGAAATCAAGCTCTGAGCCATCGAATCAACCGCTAGGACGACATGCCGCGCCCAAGTAGGTGGGAAATGAAATGCGGCAGAACTATGGGCGTCGCCCCATGTCTGGCTCTGGTTCTTAGACAGACCACAACGTCCTTGTCGGGAAATGTTAGCAGTAGGGCACAGGAGTACATGGCGCGTACAACAGTGCCCACCAGCCAGTTCATCTGTAAACTTATTTGCAGGTTGTCACCTATGCCTTGGTACGTACGTGTCCATGTGTCTACTGGCAGCGACGCTCCAGCCCCCACCAGCCTACTAGAATGGCCCTGACCCTAGCTAGAAGAGAATTCTGATCAAAACTAGCAGCGGGACGACAGAGACCGATGCGCTCACGCTTACGGAATAATAAGTACGGATGGTTAGCGGGAATGATTGGTGTCGATCAGAATATGACCGTGGATGCGATGGGGAGACGACTTCGATGACACTTCAATTATGCGTCTTGATCTCCATGCGCGGCGCTCATGGTAGGGGTGACTTGTTCGCACGGTTAAGCTTGCAGCAAGGAGACGACGAGCATTATTTAGAGGAGTAAAATTGTGATTTCTCTTGTAATGTAGTGACAGAGATCTCATTTCACCACTCCCTCTCGTGTGGCTGGTGTTCCTGCAACTGACTTATTTTTCGCTGATTAATTATTTACCGGTCTTTGTCGTCCAGATCGATCGTCCGGTCATTATTGGTTTTTGTCGTGTAATATTGAGTGCATGTTCATTCTCATTTTGCATAATTGGTACTGCCATTTTTACGCGGGGAGTTCGACGTGGAGTAGTATCTGCCTATTTGGATCAGCCATGGCCACAAAATGTTATTTCTGTCTTTTTCATTATTTATGTGACGGTATACATGAAAGGTGAAGAGAAGTTATTGTTTAAAAGGACCGCTGAATAATCTGCATGGTGGAATTGGGCATATTCTTTGTCTTTAGTTGCTTACCTTCATGAAATACGGAAAATAACCCATTACAGAGTGACCGGCAAGTTAGTTTTTTCGTAAATAAAAATGTATCGTCAGAAAATTTGCGTTCTGAAAGTGGGGTGTTGAGAAAATGTGCTTATGATCATGATGCAGTAGATTCTAATTATCGTAACATATTAGCTATATGTTGAAGATTTATTCTTGAAGGCCAATAGAGAAACTATATAAGCTACCGAAGATAGAATTTGAGTCTGTATGTGTGCTTACTAGTGAAAAAGTTGCAATATATAGAAACAATCATTGTGGAGAGTTCTGAACTCTTTTACATTGCTTTATTTTTCAACTAACTGATCCATGCTATTGTGCAGATCATCTTCTGGCTGGTTATACCAAAGTTAATCAGAGAAGAGCAAGTTAAAGTTATCATGACGATACTGCTGCTCATATTCGTATTGCAATTTCTCCCCAAGGTGTACCATAGTATATATATCATGAGGAAAATGCAGAAGGTGACAGGTTACATCTTTGGAACAGTATGGTGGGGATTTGGTCTGAATCTATTTGCCTATTTCATTGCTTCTCATGTGAGTACTCCCTCTTCCATTAAGTAATTCGAGGACATATAACAAAATCATGGATAAGGAATCCCAGAGTACTTTTATGTGGTGCTATTTATTGCAATCATCGATTTCTGGTTGTTAGTTTGGTCAATGGTGTCTTTGCATTTACACCACACCGCAGTATTCTTTTCTAAGAAAATCAAGGGTTGGTTCACAATATCTGCAAACAGGACTGCTTAAATTGCATGTGAAACAATAATTGTTTCAAGGGGAAGTACCAAACTGTTGATGATGATAATGGAAAATTCGAATTCTGGATGCACTGTTTATATTAAATGAATTACCGCTGTCTGTATTATTGCTGAACAGGAAACTTGTTCAGACAATCACATCTATCATGTTGGTGCTGAATGATGATTATGTATTACATAAATGCAGGCTGTTGGTCGAAAGATCAACATGCAAAATAAATAAAACGAAAGTAAGATGCCCATTAAATAGCACAATGGTTTCAACACAAAGTTTGTGTAAGAGAAAAACTTGAACTTAACCACCTAAAAAATGCTCGTATGTATGTAATCTGTTGGCCTGGCCAGCGTAAAAACATTTACTCTGTGGAGTTTCTCATGAAGCCACAGTTTGTGCTAATTAGGTGGATCATGCCTGCTAAATAGTTGTAGGCAATGTTGGTTGTTAATTAGGTTTCTTCCATTTCCAGATTGCAGGTGGGTGTTGGTACGTTCTTGCGATTCAGCGCGTTGCCTCCTGCCTCCAATCGGAATGCGAGATAAAAAACAACTGCAATTTGATGTCACTGGCTTGCTCCAAGGAGATGTGCTTTCACTTCCCTTGGTCATCAGATATGACTGCATTGGCATGCGATACGAACTTAACTTCTTTCAGCCAACAAAATGTGCCGGCCTGTCTAAGCGGCAATGGCGCCTTTGCTTATGGAATCTACAAGGGAGCCCTTCCTGTTATCTCGAGCAATTCACTTGCTGTCAAAATTCTCTATCCCATATTCTGGGGCCTCATGACCCTCAGGTAATTTATATAATATTATGTTAAATAAGTAATATCATCCATTTCTGACATAGGAAATGTTTTCCACCCTGAAACTTGAATATCTGAATGTTCGGTAGTCGGGTCGGCTGTCATTCCGGTTATCATTCTGTTTGAATATGCACATTGCTGACAGATTTATATGCGAGGGATTTGTTCAGTTTCTTAGTTCAGAAATGGAAAACATTGGTACTATTCCATGGTTGTTGTATGCACGTGTAGGTTTATTAGTTGTTCCCTTATGAAGACAAAAGATAATTAATACTACTACTGTATATTGCTCTACCACCACCTCTGCTCTCTTATTGTCTCACACAGTTCGTCTGAATCTATTGGCAGTACTTTTGGCAATGATCTTGAGCCCACGAGCAACTGGCTTGAGGTGATCTTCAGCATCATTAATGTACTCAGCGGGCTGATGCTCTTCACGCTACTCATCGGAAACATACAGGTGTGAAGTGCCACCAATCTTACCCTGGCTTCAGCTACTTCAGGGAGTATCAGTAGCAAGTAAGTGCATTTTTGCTGCAGGTATTCTTGCACGCCGTGCTGGCGAGGAAGCGGAAGATGCAGCTGCGGTTCCGGGACATGGAGTGGTGGATGAGGCGGCGGCAGCTGCCGTCCCGGCTGCGGCAGCGGGTCCGCAAGTACGAGCGCGAGCGGTGGGCGGCCATCACCGGCGACGAGGAGATGGAGATGATCAAGGACCTGCCGGAGGGCCTCCGGCGGGACATCAAGCGGTACCTCTGCCTGGAGCTGGTGAAGCAGGTGCCCCTGTTCCACGGCATGGACGAGCTGATCCTGGACAACATCTGCGACCGGCTGCGGCCCCTGGTGTTCTGCGGCGGCGAGAAGGTGATCCGGGAGGGCGACCCGGTGCAGCGCATGGTGTTCATCCTGCAGGGGCGGCTGCGGAGCACGCAGCCGCTGACCAAGGGCGTGGTGGCGGAGTGCGTGCTGGGCGCCGGGAGCTTCCTGGGCGACGAGCTGCTGTCGTGGTGCCTGCGGCGGCCGTTCGTGGACCGGCTGCCGGCGTCGTCCGCCACGTTCGAGTGCGTGGAGGCGGCGCAGGCCTTCTGCCTCGACGCGCCGGACCTGCGGTACATCACGGAGCACTTCCGCTACAAGTTCGCCAACGACAAGCTCAAGCGCACCGCGCGCTACTACTCGTCCAACTGGCGGACGTGGGCGGCCGTCAACGTGCAGCTCGCGTGGCGGCGGTACAGGGCGAGGGTGATGGCGACGGCGGTGCTCCCGCCGCCGCCGGCCGGCGCGGCGGGGCCCGAGGACGGGGACCGCCGGCTGCGCCATTACGCGGCCATGTTCATGTCGCTCAGGCCGCACGACCACCTCGAGTAGGCTCGGGACCGATCGGGGGGATGGATGCAGAGGGACCATGGTTTGTACAATGTGTATCTGTCACGTTGTACCTGACAAGGTTCGCCATTTATTAAGGATGATCAGTACAATAATGGAGGTGGAGGTGGTATTTCTTGGTCGGTTTTGCCGATGGATTTTGCAGGCAGGATTTTCCGCAAGCAAAGATGGGACGTCCCCATCGTAGGTGAAGGCGCGGGGGATTTCTCCGGGAGATGCAGATCCTTGCGTAGCTTGCGTTGCCCTGGGCAACTCGTAGGTTCCTGCACTCCTGCACACAGTTGCTCGTGAAAGTGGACGAAACTGACCCCTTTTGGAAACTTCAACACAAAATACAAAATGACCCCAATTTAGAAAAAAAATCACAAACCGGCCCCTTTTTGCATGACGGGCTGGGGCGCCATGCTACCTAGCATGTAGCAATGTGTAGCATGACGCTCCGGGCTAGGGCGTCATGCCACCTAGCCCCGGGCGTCATGCAAAAGGGCTAGTTTCTGAAATATTTTTAGATCGAGGTCATTTTGTGTTGAAGTTTCGGAGAAGGGCCAGTTTCGTCCATTTTCACCGGTTGCTAGGAGCGAGAGCCAACTGCCTCCGGACAGAGTGAATCGCAAGAGTGAATCGCAGCTAGGCGAAAAGGAGGCGACCACGGGTGCCCTTTGAGAGCCGCCCTCGTCGTTGCTGGTTCCCTCTCCCTCCGCCGGCCGCTTCGACGGCGGGAGGGAGGGGGGACCTCGGGTCTGTGCGTCAGATGGGTTCTCGGTAGGGTTAGGATTGAGGGAGTCGCTGCCGAGGCCGTTGCGGTGACGTCGCGTCTGAATAAGTTTCCCCGGCTCCGTTCGCGGCCAGGTGAGGCTCGTGCATTCGTCTAGGAGCCAGCGGGATGGGGGATCCCAGATCTCGTCGAGGTCGCGGGCTATGGTGTTTGGAGGTCGACCGGCACTGGCGGGGTTTGTCCTCAGATGGGTGGTGGTTATGTGGAGATGGAGATTCTTCTTCCCCATTGTCGGTATGATTCCCTACCGCGCTTCTTCCTCCTTCTTTGTGTTTTAGCTGGAGGGATGTCCTGCTTTGCCCGGGCAGTTGGCCCGACCACGGCGCCGGAAGCGGATCCTAGTTCTCTTCCATCTGGAAGGGGCACATACATCGGTACTCAAAGTCACAGATGATGAAGGCTGGTGCAGGCGTGTTGAATGCATATGCGTGTCCTTGTCTTTTCGGTGCCGGAGTGAAGAAAAGGGGAGGCAGCGTGGCGACGATTATGCCGTTATTAAAGATGATGATCTGCTTGGGGCTGTTTGCAGATTCTTGTGTTGTAGGAGTCTTCTCGCAAGGTTCGGAGTTAATGCCACCGAGCTCCGGAGATCATCGTGTTTTACTGATTTTTTAGGGTGCTATTTGTTATTCTGCTTCTTTACGTGTGTGTTAGGGTCTGCTTGTATGGATCTAGTACTTTGTATTATTTTGTGATTTGAATACAAGCATATTTTCTATAAAAAAAAGGAGCGAGACGTTGCGTGGCCAATGTCTTCGCTCTTTAGCACCGGTCTTGGCCTCCGAGTGTCGTTTCTAGTAGCAGTGGCAGATCCTAGAATCTCATCCTTGGGGGTGGCACCGTTCAAAATTTGTGAAATTTTTCGCTATATGTAGTATAATTTGGTCCGAATGTCCTCGTAATTTCGACAAGTAATCTTAAAATAGCATCAACTTATTAAATATTGGTTAAATAATTTATCGATCGTGGATTTGATCGCTTCGCTTTATTCCTCGCTTAGGCATAGTTTTGGTCTTTGCTACTTGTCGGTGTGTGTGTGTGTGTGTGTGTGTGTGTGTGTGTGTGTGTGTGTTGATGTTGGTTGTGTCATCCTAGCTATGCAGAGATCGGGTGTATGCTCATTGTGTTTGTATCCTCTTAATGCTTCATTTTGAGTTAATAAAATCCACCCTTTGCCGAAAAAAACATTGTAAAAACTATTTTGCGTTGGATTCCAGATCTGTCGCAATAAGGGCGTTGGTGGTTGGGGGCGGCGCAGCTGCCTCACAATTGTTGGTGCCTGGTCTTGGTGGCGGAGAGTGCGGCGACGGCCATGGCCACGACCACTAACATCTCCCTCCTTGCCAGCAACAGGAGGAGACTCTCCTCCTCACACCGAGTAGGGGTACAAATTTCGATGTATGGGCCTATCATCCAAGAGCAATACAAGCAACACACGAAGAAGAACGGTGACAAGGGCTTCACATTGCATCATTGCTACAAAGAGCATGCCAACAATGAGAAGTGGGTTAGGAGGAACTCCTAGACCACACAGAGGGGTCAAGGATAAGCATATTTGTTGAAGCCGATGACGAGGAAGATGAAAATCTCAACAAGAGGTCAGATGGTAACAAGATTGCAAAAGAGAGAAAATAAGAGAGGAGCCTTCAGTGGAACCTACAAGGAAGAGCTTGTGGCCATGACTGGGACCAAGAAAGCATTGGCGGCCGAACGCAAAGAAGAGAAGGCGGCAAGGTGGAATGAGCTCAAGTCTTTGTACGACGAGAAATGGAGGTTGAAGTTGGCACCCGAAGAGAGAAAGTTGAAGGCGGAGGAGTGTAGGCTTGCACTCGAGGAGGAGAGGCTTGTGAAAGGGAAGAAGGCCGAAGAACGATCATGAACCAAACAGAGGTCTCTCTTCAGAATGGTGGTGGTGACCGTATGGATAGCGGGGTGATCATGTTGATGGTGATAGCCGTGGGATGCTAGTGTCCTTGGAGGTGGTCATGATTTCTTTAATGATGATGGTGCTTGAGTTCGTGTTACATGTCTTTGGTTGGGCTCGATCTATAAGACATGCTATGTTGTGATGATTTTAGATCAAACTTGATCGATATGGTGCCTTTTGGATGAACCATATGCATGTTTTAATTTGGATTGTTCGATCCGTGCAACTATGTGCATGTTCATGGTTGATTTATTGTATACGTTAAATTTGAATCATTCAGATGGTTGACGAAATAGTGTGCAATTGTTCCCTCTAAATCATTATTAATTTGTAAGGAGTTAATATAAAGGACCGGCTAGAACGACCACCCTATAAATCCTAATTAACTTATAAGGAGTTAAAAATACTCGACCATTTGCTTCTCTAAATAATGAGAGATTGGTTATAGATGCTCTTAAGTCGTTAAGTTCTTTCGTTTGGGTGATGTCTCATAGACATTGTATGTGTTCTGTTTTCTATGATGATATATGTTTTCTCTCTCATGGTTGCATGCATCGCCCAGATGCAGAGGCTAGAGGTATATTCTCCTTTTCTAAAAAATATATTTTCTCTCTTAATGAATCGACATGCCGCTTTTCTGTATGATTGAGGCAAAAAAATTGCTCTTACTGACACCCAGGTTGCCCTATCAGTTACATCATCCCCGACCGCCGCCGGTCTAGCAACTCGTGACGAGTGCCGATAATCAGTCACGAGACGAACTTCCCACATTCACACTTCACAGCCTTTAAGTTGAGTTTTGGCTTGCGTACAATTACAAGGGTAATACTAGTACCCCATTCATTTTCTTTTTATTCTGCAGATAAGATTTGTGTCAAGTTAAATTTTACAAACTTTGATCAAATATATATTAAAAAATATCAACATCCATGATACCAAATATACAAAATATGAAGCTACATTCCATAATGAATCTGATGATATTGATTTGGTTTTAGGAATGTTGATTGATATTTAATTTTTTAAGTTTGATCAAATTAGAGGTACTTTGACTTCAAACAAAAATGATATGCATGCTGAAAAGGAACGAAGGGAGTACTACCCCGGGCTACGTTGTAGAGGAGAAACTGTCGGCGGCCACCGGAGACCGGGTTACGCCGGCGAGGAGGCAAATGCAACACATACAAGAAGCACACATTCTGAATCTGTACAGGAGCATACGGGCATACATACAACCCGGTTAAAATACATATCGCTCCCCAGGTCGCTCCTGCGGGCGGCCCAGGAGCGAACCCTAGCCGCCGCCAGCGCAGGCCCCTCCTCCCCTCGCCGCCGCCGGCGGACGTCGATGGGCGAAGCCCGCGCGGCTCGGCGGCGGCGGGGCCCTTCCCTCCTCCAGCTCGAGCAGGGGCGGCGCGGGCCGTTCGTTCGGGCGGGGACTCGGCGCGGCGCTCGCGCGGGTGCGCGCACCGGCGAGGGTAGCCGTGTTCGGGACGGCGTGGCGAGGGCGCGCAAGGCGCGGCGCGGGCGCGTTCGGTTTCCGGCGGCGTAGACGGTGCAGGCGGCGTGTGACGGATCTGAGGTTGCGCCTCCGGCGGGTGGCGGCCGCGGGAGCGTCGTCGGCAGGCCCCAGGGCTGCGGCCTGGTTGTTTCTGCCCGACGAGTTTGGGCGGGGTTGCGGTCCCCCTCCTGCCTCCTGGATCTCCGTCACCATCTGGCTGCGTCGGCTGCGGGCGGCGGATGGGACGCCGGGGCGGCGGCCTCGGTCTGGGCTCCGGCGACGGCGTGCGTGCGCGTGGCGGCGCTCGGTTCCAGATGCGTGCGTGGCGGCTGTGGTGCGGGCGTCTCGGCGGCGCCCGATCCAGATCTGAAGGTCTCCGTCTACTTCAACCAGGGCTGCCTCCGATGGTCCTGCTTTGGGCGGCCTTTGTCGCCGGAGTTGTACCTGTTTGGCGGCTGGAGGTGGGAGGTGGCTCCGGAGAAATCCGAGGCCAGCAGTGCTGGCCACGACGGCGGCGACGCCCGAGGGCGCCGTACCCTTCTTGTAGGCGCCGTCCAGGTGGTCTCCTTCCCCTCTTCCTTCCACCCAGCTCGTATGACGGGCGAAAGCCCAAATCCTTGCCGGATCGAGCGACAGCGGCGCTCCGGGCGTCGTCACCCTCTTGGGGGTGTCGTTCGTGGTGAGCTTGGGATGGATGTGATGCTTTGGTTGCTTGGCGGCGGTTGGTGGCGTGGTCGGAGTTCGTCTGGTGGCGGTGCGTTGGCGCTCTGCCGCCTATGTGCTCAGCCTCAGAGTCCTTCTTCCACGGTGCTTGGTCTTCAGCAGCCTTGCCGGACTCGGCGGAGCGGTGCTTCATCCTACTCATTGATGGCGGCGTATCTCGGCGGCGTGGCGCAGTGGAGATTCGGCGTTCGATGTGTGACGATGGACTCGCGCAGGAGGACGAAGCTGTCTGGTGTCGTGGTGACGTCGATGGCTGAGTGGCCAGACAAGGTAGAAGCCTCAATATTTGCTCTGAAGACGGACCTGTGAAAGATGGCGGCGACGACACACGAGTGCGTCGGACCGGTTTGTGCCCCAGACCCGGTATGTGGCTCGGCCGGGGCTTCCGGCTTTTGATGTTAGGCTTAGGTGAGTGGTCTGGGTAGTGGCCCAGGTAGCACCCCTTCATCATTTTGATGTTAGGCTTAGATGAGTGGTCTGGGTATGTGGCCCAGCTAGCACGCCTTCATCATTTGGATAGGAGTAAGGGCATATGTTGCCAAGATGGCGGATTCAGGCATATTGTTGTAATACTTTGTAAGGTCCTCGAGAATAATCAATAAAGTGGCCGCATGCATCTCCCAGATGCAGAGGCCGGGGGTCATCCTCCTTTTCTAAAAAAAAAAAAAAAACAGGAGCATACGGGCAAGCAAGCACGCGCCTCATCTCTCCCAGTCCCGCGCACGGTTGCTCCATAGTCCAGATTAGCAACTCAGGACACGGCGCTCAGGCTCAGCTCCTGCTTCCCCGCCGTCCTAGAAACGAGCGCAGTGGTTCCGTTGCGCTTGAGGAAGCTGGAGTACCAGCGAGCCGAGAGCCTGGCCTGCCGCGGCCGCCCCTCGTCGGCGAAGTCCACGCGGTACAGCCCGTACCTAGACTGGTACCCGGCCAGGAGCTCGAACAGGTCCACGAATGCCCACGCGAAGTAGCCTCTCACGTCGGCTCCCTTCCTGCACAACAAACAAACAAACAGAGCATCACGATACAAGCAATTTTCCTTCTGTCCCAGGGAACCGCGTATGTATGTGATCCCGAGCACCTCATCGCGTTAAGTGTGCTTTCCACGTAGCTCCCCAGGAAGCCGACCCTATCGGTGTCATCTAGGCTGTCATCGGCAGATCCCATGCCTGAAACCAACCACATGACAACATGAGTAACAATGCACCTTAATTTGTTCTTCAGCAGAGGCTTTGCTTCTGGTTGGGAATTCTGCTTGCCATTCTCTTGGACATAGACCGGAAGGCTCCCGTAGGTTTCTTTCAGGTACTCCAGTTGAAGTTCCAGCCCTCTGGGATCACTTGGAACATCTGCTGGGGGACCCTGCACTCCAATAAGGATCATCTTTGACAGTTGCTATCAAGCTTTCGGTATCGGTTTTTAATGGGCACGTATTTCTTTTCTAATCTCCTGAAGGAGTTCAGAACATATGATATAATCCAACGGATGTGCGTTGAATGGCCAAAATAACTGCATTTTTAGCTAACAATTGGCAACTTCTTTGCAAAACACATTGACGACATAGTATTTTTTTTACCTGACCAGATGGTGGGTCTGTCCTAGAACCTGCATCATACAAAGGGGTCACTGGTTAAACAGTACGTTCAACTCTTTTCTGTTACATTGGTGTACAAAAACATGCTTTGAGATGTATAATAGGCACTAATTAAACGTGTTTCCAGGGATGATTAAAGACTGCACTCAGAGACATGCCCAATTTACGCCACTGGTGAATCTGGAAATGTTGCTTGCCAGCTTGTCTCTGCAATTAGCATTAGCAGGGCATCGTTTCACAGCAGCTTGGCTAGGCTCTTTTTTTGGGGGGTAATCAGGATTCGGGAATCTCCTTATTTGCTTGTGTAACCGTTGCTAGAAAAATGAATATTAAGCCTACTGCTGCACACAATTTCTAGTGCAACTGCTTAATTAACCGTTGGATGGAGAATAAATGTCCTAGAAAAAGAAACTCTAAAAAGCCAATCAAATTGCACATCCACACAGTACATAACTCTCAGCAGTTAACAACAATCCTAGTATCACTATCCAGAAAAGATACTTACCCCTTAAACTAACTGATATGTCTGCGCTGTAGTCTCAAACCCCTGTTGCTAGTGGGCGATCATTCACGTAGAGAGAGTAGTAGTGATTTATTCCAATAAAATCTAAAGAACCCTTGATGAGTTCAGATTGAACTTTCGTGAAGGGTGGAAGGCGAGAGCCAACAATCTTCTTCATTACTTCTGGGTAGTCCCCAAACACCAATGGATCTAGTATCCTGCCAAGTACCGCACTTAAGATCTCAACAATGCACGTATTATGCAGGTTAAATTAAATGCTTCCAGTGACAAAATTGAGGTATAATATCGATCATACCAGCCAAAGAAGAAATCTTTACATCTCCGGGTTGCAGCTAAATCCACAGTGGAATTTGTCAATGGATAACTCCAGAAAGAGTAGATACTTATGCCAACAACTCCTTTTTGCATGGCCTGCGTCCAAAAAGGTTCCTTAGTTTTTTATGAGCCTAAGCATCACCAAAACTTTTCAAGTACAAGATCATCCACTCACTTGATATTTCTTTCTGTACAGACTGACAACTGATCCATGAGCCATAAGGGTATTATGAGCTGCTATGTATGGTTCCACAGTAGAGTCCCCAGCGGTGCACTTTGTCGCTCCAAATGGATCTGAGCAACGGCCAGGAGGGAATGTAGCAACATCATAAGAGGCCAATATGCCAATGTTTGGCTCATTCACCGTCGTCCAAGATGCAACCCTATCACCAAACTCCCTGAAGCAAACATCTGCATATGCTGTGAAATCTTCGCTGCAATTTTTTAGATTTGAAAATATGAATAGAACAAATGATTATGTTGTAATATGCCAATGAAATATAAAATCGCCACTGCGGTAGAGTTATATATTTGGTAGTGAAATCATATATACACTTACATAATTTTGGGGCTTAACCATCCACCGTACTCGTCTTCAAGAATCTGGGGGAGATCTAGATGGTGGAGTGTGATGTGGACTTGAACTCCTGGGATAATACCACGGAGACCAGACGGTTCAAACTTTTATTTGCATGCGTTTCTCTTTCTTGAGAAGGAACATGATTATATGAGGTATGAATCTAACAACCGATTGCAGTTGAACATTTAAAATGCTCAAGGATCTAACAATAATACTTGCCATGATTCACTAGCTCGTCAATGAGGTTATTGTAGTACTGTAGCCCTTTGGGATTGACAGCTCCGCGTCCATCTACAAACCCGAAATTTCCAGAAACAATGATATAGATTAGAAAACTTATTAAAGCAATTTGCTCTGATGAAGGTCATGATAATATCTGTACTTGGAATGAGCCTTGACCAGGAGATGGAGAACCTATAGGCCTCTAGGCCTGTCTCATACATGCGCTTGACATCCTCCTGCAAAATCAGATAAGCCAAATTTCTTTCAGAATTACAAAAGCAGAGAAATGCTCAAGATTTTGCAAGGCCCCTCCTACCATGTATTTGTGGTACCCATCTGCAGCAACATCTCCCGTGCTTTTGTCTGGCATTTTGCCTGCAAGATAAAAATTCTAGCTGTCAAAATTAGCCTAAATATTTCCTCAAAAAAATTGGCCTAAATGTGATTGGTCAACCACATCAAGTTCTGGTCTCTGCTATTGCCAATAATTTCTCTGAATTCAGTTATGCTTCAGCACCATAAATGCTAGCTGTGTAAATTGTTCCACCAAGAGGGCGCTCATCCCAAATATCCACTCAACGCATTAATAAGGAAAAGTGATCACAAACTGCTCGAGGTGCTATTTGTTACGCATTGGGGAATATCCATGGTCAGGCTAAAACAAAATGCAGCACCGGAAAATCAGAGGCAGATTTCACAAACAAACAGGAGTAGTAACCAACCTGCATGAGTGAAAGTGTCCCAACTGCTTGGGCTCCTGCCATCCTCAGCAACAGCACCCTCATACTGCATGCCAAAAAAAAAAAACAGACACCAAAATTGATCAAACGGACGACGAAATAAGCACGCCAGAACTTTCAGCCCAAACAAGATAGTAGATTACTTACTTGGTATGCCGAGGTTCCAGCTCCAAAGACGAACTCCTGTGGGAAATCTCTTCTTGTGAAGCCAAGGCCAGTCGCAGCCGCACCCTGAGCCCAGAGGAACAGCAAGAGGTAGAAGAAGGAAGCAGAGGCACCACCCATCTGTGGCTGTGTTCTTCTGTGCATAGCTGATTCGTTCGCTTCGTCCGGAGAAGATTTATGTACCAGAAAGAGGAATAATCTCAACAGCAACCCCAACCTTACCTTCGTGGAAATCAACCAGATTAAACAACATTTCTCTGCCTTCAGACGGAGCTGGTGTGGATATGTGCAGCTATACAATGTGTGCCTGCACGTTTCAGTGGAAACCTTTATCTGAATGCACATGGCATTTCTTTTCAAGAAATATATATATATGCCTGGGTCTTGGGTGCTGAGATATACAATTTTTTGCTGCTCGTGATCGGCTCGCTGAATTGGTTGAGTTCAACTGCCCCTTCAGCGCTCCACGGGCCCGTTATTTTTTTTGGACAAATGCATCATGTATCCTATGGATAAACACAGATCGGTACGAGTGGTTGGCACAGATTAATAAAAGACACCGCGTTATTTTAGAAAATACAATTCCCCGAGTTGAGCAGGACTGGCTGTGCATAAAAAAAAAAAAACCAAGAGCAGGCATTGCAGCACCAGCATCAGCACCTGTCCCTCTTCTCCAGGTTCTCGCGCGCTGATGGAGCTGCGGAAACGACCAGTTGACGACGAACAGGCACTGCGGAAACGACCAGTGGACAGCGGAGAGCTCGCGAATTGCATTTTTTACCGGCAGCGGGATGTACCGGTAAAGGATCCACCATCCGCAATTTGCTCAAGATGCGTGCTGTCTTTCTGCGTATAAGTGAGTTATAAAGAGAGTTTTATATGCTAAAGGAATCAATACAAAAGAATACGCCTGGTGCATGTCAGTTTTTGTCAGGAAAGAGGGAGAGAGAGTGCACAGAAGGACAGTGCATGCATTCTTTATATTCTTCCTCTCCCATACAAAAAGCAACCCTTTTATTTCTAAGTGATATTTTAAAATATTTATATCTTCTAGACTAAAATTCCGTTTTCAACTTTTTTTTACATATTTGAATTCCTCGTGGCAAGACCTTTCAAACAACATCAAATTTGGATACAATTCAAAGCCATTTAATTTTTACTACTCAAGTTTCAGTGCACAGAAGGAGTATTTCAGTTTCAGTTTTACATTATATATACCAGTTGCATTTCATTTTCATATTTCAATCTCACATACTTGAAAATGGATACAGTACTGAAATTGGTTTCGAAATCGAAATGGATGTGGTGAAAATTTTAATTTTAATTTCGGTCTCTTATCGTATTTAACTATTGTATTTAAATTTCATATTTCAATCTCACATTTATTAAAAATGGACATGCTACTGAAACTGGTCAGGAAATTGAAATAGATGCGGTCTGGAAATTTCAATTTCAATTTCATGTTTCAGTCTCACATTATATACCATTTCAATTTCATATTTCACTCACACATTATTTGAAATTGGGGCAGTACTAAAACTGGTCTGAAAATTGAAATTCCACCGGTATTGAAATTTATATGCTGACAAAGTGATATGGTAGTGACGCATATGGTATTGAAATGCATCTCGGGACAGTGTGATCCGGTATTGAAATGCATGTAATAACAAAGTGATTATGTAATTGAAACGCATCTACTATGTTATTGAAATATATGACATAAATGCACACATGGACTTTATTTCAATCTCAATCCATGGAATAAAAGGTTAAAATTTGTTAAACCCATTTCAATTCTAATCAACTTTGTGAAACAAAAAATAATTAAGTGAGCTTAAAAAATATTCAATATTGATCTGTTTGAAAGATCTTGTCACCATGATACCAAATATAAAAAAAAAATCAAAAAACACATTCCGGTTTAAAAGATATGGATCATGAAAAAAGTAAGAAAATTAATGCTAGTATTTTCATGGGAAGTGAGATGGAGAGTGGCAGAGTCATGCATGCATGCTGCGTCCTTTACTTTGCCACAAAACAGGTGATGAGACCAAATGATGTGACTTAATTTTGCTATACGGTGTGAGCTACATACAATACAACATAGCAGGCGAATCCAAATTGTAGGATCTTAATGCGAATAAAAGGTAGATACCTACCGGTAAAAAAGACTTTGCCGGAGAGCTCGGGGGTGCCGTGAAGATGGAGGGATTAACGGTTTCACGGAGGAATCAAAGTGCGAAAGTGGAGAGGAAGAAGAAACACCAAACCTTGCCACCGGAGGCGAGACGTCGAGTGCCTTTTTGTTGGGAGCCATGAGGGTTGTTGAACTTGAACAACTCGAGACCCGCATTTACAAATCCTTCTTTCATAGGGCAGCACAAAATCGAAAATGCCAAATAGAGGTTGAGCTCCATGGATGCCTTAACTAAAAAAAATTCATACATCTATGTTTAAAAAACGTTTGAACAAAATACACGTATATCCAGAGACATAATATACACGTGTGTAAATTTTTATGATAAAAAACGTTAAAATGAGAGCTTACAAAAACTGTGGCATTACACCTTTTTTCTTTTGAGCAAAGTGGCATTACAACCCTTGGGCCTAGCCCATCCGACCCATTCCCGGCTTTCACTTTCTTTCTTGAGGAAGGCGTAAGAGCAGACTGACAGAAACAACCCCAAGCGGCAGCCGAAGAACTCAGAACCTCCGAGAGAGACGACCCAACTCAGAATTCGCAAGCCTCGCTTACTCGCCGGAGCAGCCCACGCACCAGATGGCCGCGGCAATGGAGGTCGACGCCGGCGGAGAGAAGCCGTCGGAGAAGGAGCTCTTCCTCGCCGCGGAGTCCGGGGACGCCAGCGTCTTCGCCTCCCTCGCCCCCGCCGACCTCGCCGCCGCTCTCTCCCTCCGCAACGAGGACGGCCGCTCCCTCGTCCACGTCGCCGCCGCCTCCGCCCGCCCCGAGGCAAGCGCCGCTGCTTCCCCGCGATATTAGCCCCCAAATCTATCTGCTCGCCCTCCGGGTTTAGGGTTTTGACCCTTTTGGCTTTGGGGGCTGTTTGGTGGTTTAGGCCGTCGCCGCGCTTGTGGCTGCGGGGGGCGACGCCGTGGCGAGCGCCGTGAACGGGAAGGACGAGGAAGGGTGGGCGCCGATTCACTCGGTGGCCAGCAGCGGCAACGCCGAGATCCTCGACATCCTGCTCGGTCACGGTACGAGACCCTGCCGCTGTACTTGCGTGAAAACTGTGCTGTTTGTGCAAGCTTCTGCAGTTAGTTGGTGAAATTGGCGTAGGATGATGGGTTGATAGCTTCCTTTGACACTGCTTGCACGGGTTATTTCTGCCTAGTGCGATAATTAGCAAGGTTGCAATTAATTAGCAGGTATTGCTGCTGGAAATGTTAGGGCGATTTGGTCGAATTGTCGTCGCCTGACTGATTTATCCTAGATGACTGATGGTTCCATGATTTTATTTGGATATGCTCAACTTCCTGTGCAGCTGATAAAGGTGAATTTGACAGGGTCGTCAATTTTGGAACTGTTGATTTTATCATGTTCCATACAGTATTTGGATGCAACTTAACTTGAACAGCTAGAATGATTGCAGCAGGGTATTAAACATTACTCGAAGAAATATTGGGTTTTGGGTAGTGATAAGAACTCATTATTTCTGCTTTGCTTTTTTCTCTCAGGCAAACTTTGCCATGAATTTTACTACACATCGCTGGTGTCCTGTTCTTAGTTCTTATTCAGTACTTATGACACTTTAGTTTATATATGTGGCAAGATAAAATAGAGCTGATATGCATGGCAAGGATAGGACTGATGTGGAATATAATGTTATACATCTTCATTTCTGAATAGTTTCCTAGCAAAGTTTAATCCTTCTGAAAAAGGTGGCTCTGTCTGATGTCTGTGGCACTGCATAGCACATTGGCCTAACTAGGTATCCTTTGTGTAAGACGACCATATGCGGCTAGATTTCTTTTTTTTTGTGTGTGTGTGTGTGGGGGGGGGGGGGGGGGTGTTGTCCCCCCTAGGGTTGAAGAAGCCACACCAGTTTGTCAGTTTTCTTGTTCGTTCTTTATGTGCAGTATATTGTGATGAAATTAGCAGCTATCCTGCTACTTCTGTAAAAAAAAGTCTCCCTGCTGTAGATGTGTCTTCTGATATAAGCATTATGCTATGCTTGCTGTTCTTAAATGAGTTTATGCTCCATTCATCTGTATGAATTTGATATCTCAATAGTCTAATCTTCACCTTTCAGCGAGTTCCTGGTAACAGACATAACTATAGTTATAAATTTAATATATACCAGGTGCAAATGTTGATTTGACTACTGATGCTGGCCGAACTGCTCTTCACTATGCTGCTAGTAAAGGGAGGCTTAACATTGCTGAAACGCTGATAGCTCATCGTGCAAATGTCAACAAGAAAGATAAGGTTTGTAAACTTCTAGTGATCTAGAAGGAATACCATGGATGGACTCTCAAATCTGGTTTCATGTAATTTAATCTTCACCTTATGGCTGGTTGTACAACCACCTCAAGACCATGAAGAGAATGAAATATTTTTATCGGGAGGGTTGTGATATGATCTATGAACATAAAACTGCAAATGAAATTGTATGAGAAAGCTGAAATGTTTACAGTGCAATTATTTATTTATTTATTTGTAGAAATTTACTTTAGGCAAGACATTGCTGTCCTCTGGATGCCATTCAGGCATAGAAGTTGACTATGGTGTAGACAACCATCTATATCTGCAAATATTATGTTAATTTGAAGTATTAACTGTCAAGCACAATAGTTTCCATGAAATACATTTGTCCACTGCTTTCTACATTATCATTGCAGCGTGTTTGAAGTAATTTGGCAGAGATGTAAAACATTGAACTACTATCTTGTCAGTTTGGCTGCACACCCCTGCATAGAGCTGCAAGTACTGGAAATGCTGAGCTGTGTGAATACCTGCTTGAAGAAGGCGCAGATATTGATGCAGTTGACAAGCTAGGACAATCACCTCTAATGCATGCCGTCATATGCGAGGACAGAGGGGTAATATTTCCTTTGCTTTCATGCACCACCTCATTGTATTCGTAGGTTATGTTGATGCTCTTTCAAATGGTTAGAGGCTTGGAGCTTCTGTATATATTTCTGTGTGTTGCATGGTAGGCACACCTTGACTGTTCACTTAAGTTGCAGTCGAAAGTTCAGGAAAATGATGGTATTTTCACCGACTTGGTGTTCAACTATTTAGACTACTTAGTTCATTAGCATCCCATTGGGTTTCATAAATCAAGGAATAATCCTGACATCTACACGAGTTGATTCGTTTCAAAAATTTCCATCTACATTGGTTAATTGTTCTCTGATATCCTTTGTAAATAGATGTGGATTACTTGTATCGCTGATTCTTGTGTTATAATCGCTATTTTAGGTTGCCCTTCTGCTGATCAGACATGGTGCCGATGTTGACATTGAAGACAAGGAGGGCTACACTGTCCTTGGCCGAGCCTCTGATAGCTTCAGGCCTGCACTGATTGATGCGGCCAAGGCAATGCTCGAAGGCTGAGGATGTTTAGCTGCCCTAAGGTAAAAGATAGATGGGAGAACATCTGGAACAGAAAAACCGTCGTTGTGTACCTCGTGATACAAGTATGAGCTGTTTCCCTCCAAAATCAGATTGACCAGTCAGACTTTTTGTTCGTGGTTAATGATTCTCGTGTTGACTTCGATGTTCTGCCTTTGCGTTTTCTTCAGATGGTTCTTTCCTAACTTTTTAGGCGTTGTTTAAACGGATGTTCTTCAGGTGGTCAGAGGATCCATGGGTGGTCAGATGCGAATCACATTTCCCAGATAGGAGCATAGGAAGGAGTTGATGAGCAACGCAAGTCCGTGTCGTAGACGCTCCGCCATGCTCCATTGCCCTGCCCACAAATGAAGACGGCAAAGCACGGGTCGCGATGTAAACAAATGTGGAGCTGGTGGATCCTCTGTCCCCTGCGATCCGCATTGAAACCGGTCCATGTGGTATCCAACGCGAACGCATGTGATCTCCTGCCGCTAGCTTGGCTGGTTCGCGCAGTGCCGCACCTCCTGCCTTGGCTTCTGCCGGCCAGGTCCGTCCTCAGGCCGGTCACCGGCCGATCTCTGTGGGGAGCTTCTTATTTAAGACGGGCAGTTAGCGCATGATAGGACTACTGGACTAGGCCCCAGTAGCAGCTCAATCCTAAACCCTCGGATAATCAGCCACCTACTGCCGCATCCACATACCAGCGCTGGTTCGGTCGTTCAGTGTTGAAATTTCGGCACTCGACGCGTTTTCTGCACGGCATCCGCAATTTTGTTTACGCGCGCAAATTCCGGCTGGTGGTACGGGCCAGCCGCCCAGCCGTGCCGAAACCATACAAAAATACTACTCCCTCAATAAAGAAATGTAGAAACGTAGGAGCATTTAGATCACTACTCCAAATGCTCTTATATTTCTTTACCGAGGAAGTAGTATACTTCTCCACAGCGCAACCAATGAACATAGATTTAAACTAATCAGTAGCGTAGAAACAGTTTCTTTCTCTCCAGTCCAGTGCACTCTTCACACTTGATAAATCAATCCGCCGGTAACCATTTGGTTCCGCAAATCCACACCGCTAGTCAACCAAGAATGCCCGTGGCACTACCACTCTCCTAGCCTAGGATTAGGAACACACACCAAAGAAATGAAGAAATGGGGAAACTCCAAACAATCCATCAAACAAACGAACTCGGAAACCAGACCAGATCGGCTAGGCTAGACCGCCCTGAGGAGCGCGGCGAGGACGGCGACGGCGGCGTAGAGGGCGACCCCGGCGCGCGGGCCGGCGAGCGCGGCGGAGCGGTGGTGCTGCGCGGAGGGCGGCGGCGACGGCGGCGGCAGCTTCTGGGACTTGATGGCCAGGCGCATCCCGCCGGGGCAGTAGCCGAAGCTGCAGATGAAGTAGTAGGTCTTGGTCTCGTTGAGCTCGAAGGCGAAGCTGCGGCCCTTGCTGTAGTTGTAGATGGCGTTGCTGGCGTCGCACCGGTTGTACCCGGACTCGTTCACCTCCACCACGTCCGCCTGCCCCGCCGTGTAGTAGAACACTGCACACGCACAAGACGCCCCGAGTCAGCCAGCCAGCCGGCCGGAGATTAGAGTATTTGGGCCGAGAAAGAAAGAAAGAAAGGCCTCGCATCTCCTTCCGCGGCCGCGCTCCGGCGACCAGATCTGCTGGCGGCGGGTGGGCTCGCGCTCGAGCTCGAAGGCGTATAAAGAAAAGTAACCGCGCGCGTGCGTACCGAGCCAGTCGCCCTTGTAG
Source organism: Triticum aestivum (assembly GCF_018294505.1). Taxonomy (NCBI): domain Eukaryota; kingdom Viridiplantae; phylum Streptophyta; class Magnoliopsida; order Poales; family Poaceae; genus Triticum; species Triticum aestivum. The sequence goes on from NC_057808.1 coordinate 472,586,130, forward strand.
AAGGGCCCGTGCTCCTGCTCCCAGCCGGAGTAGTTGGTGTTGGGCAACCAGTTGACTTTGATCTTGTTCGCCGTCGTCTTCGCCGGCAGCGCCGCGCACGCGGCCACCGCCACCAGCACCGCGGCCCATGCAGCCCTCCGCCGCTCCATCACCCTCGCCTCTTCCTCCGACGACGTCGAGCAGCGAGATGTGCGCGCTGCTGTTTCTTGCTTCTTCAAAATGGAACGAGCTGGGCGGGGGCAGAGGAGGAAGGTGGTGGTGGGATGGGACGGTGGCCGGCCTGACCGCGGTCTTAAAAAGAGGAGAGGGGGCACGTGGGAGCGGGGTCCAGGCAGGAAGGAGTCTGGAACTCTGGAGGCGGTGTGCCCGGGAGACGCCATCGTGGCCGTCCGTTCGCGGATCCTGGGGTGGTGGGTCGCGGCCGTGCGGTCGGGTGGTGCCTGCGCACGGCGCGGCGCGGTCTCGGGCCACGGTCGCCGGGCCGGTGCGTGCGCGTCCGTGGTTGAGGGGCCGTGCGCCCGTGGGATCTAGATCTACCACCGTGGCGCGTTCGCCTGTGGTGACTGACTTTGGGGCGGGAGCGTGTGGCCGCCGGCGTCGATTTGCAACATCGCGACACGGAGCCTGCGCATGGTAGGGTAGCCATTGGAGGAGTGGTCTGGACGCTTGATGGGCATGGCAGCCGTCCCAGCGTATTTCGAAAGTCGATTCGATTTGCAGGTTTTCTTTTTAACACATTATATACATCATAGATGCAGACGCTCATACATAAACTCATCCTTGTGAACGCCCGTACGCACACCGTACATCTACGAGCACCTCTGAAAGACTGAGCGGGGACATTATTTTGAGACTGATGAAGTCATCACATACATCTTCGTAGTCGACAGAAAGATCTCCAATGAACACACATCACCGGAAGGGCTGAAATAAATTAAAAAAAAATGCGAACACCAGTGTCAACTCGACTTGAACCTTGATGGGCTAAGAAGGCCACTGTTCTCCTACCATCCAACCACATGTTGACATACTATAATACGTGTTTTGACTAGCCAAAATCAAGTAACTTCAAGTAGTAACAGAATCCAAAAGAACTCATCCTATTCGAAACTAATGGTCCATTCATTTCCAAATAGGATCGATATTTAGTTTGAAGGTTCACGAAATAAAAAAGCAAACTAAATATATAAAATATTCAAAATTGCTATTCCTACGCACAACTTCTACGAAAATTGATAATGTTACGGCTCAAGAGTGTGCCTCGTCATACCAGACGCCAGTCCAAATAGGCTGGCCCCCTAGGCCGGTTTATGCCCTCGGCTATCGTACCAGCCTATGGGCCCATAGAAAAAATGAAGACCCGAAGGACTTGAGAGTACACGACAAGGAAGCTGCCTTCCAAGAGGACTCCTTCGTAGCCCTAAAAGAATAGGACAACGCTAACGCCCACACGTGTGGTGAGAGTGAAACCCGCCCACACGCCCTATAACACACAGACTGCGTCACATCACCGCATGCATGCATATGGAAATCTTTTTGGATTTTTAGTTTTTAAAATGTTTTAGCTCTTAAATGAAAAATCCGATTGAAGATCCGTTTTCACCATTAAATCCCTAGCAACGAGATCTTCGAAACTAGATCTCATACCAATATATTTCGATGATTTTTTGGTTAAAAGTTGCCATGTCTATTGCACATGAATTGCCATGGTGTTTACACTGAAGTTGCCATGATATATTTCAGCTATTTTTTCTACATTTAAAAAGTAAATTTTGACATATTATAAAACGGGGAATTAAGAAACTAGACTTGCTAGGAACCATAAACTAAAATTGCCATGATACATGCACTTAAAATTGCCATGGTTCATACAAAAAGTAATTTTCATGATCAAAGTACTGTAATTGCCATCGTCAAAATATTAAAATTGCCATGCTTTACAAACTAAAATTGTCACATGACAACTTTAGTTAAAGCACTATGGCAACTACAATATAAATATCATGGTAACTTTTGGGTAAAAAAATGGTCGAAACATATCAACATGGGGTCTAGTTTTGAAGATCTCGTCGAGACGGATTTAATGGTGAAAACGGATTTTTAATTGGATTTTTAATTAGGATATAAAACATTTTTTAGCCAAAAACCAAAAAGATTCCTGCTGATGTCATCCGTTTTGACGTGACAAAATGAGTGGTAATGGAGGCGTGTGGGTGATGTGCAAGATGCCACACGTGTGGGCGTTAGTTTTTTCCAAAGAATATGATCATGTGAATCTAGCCCCTGTTGCCCATATAAGCCGAGGCTAGGCTAGTGGGTATAAACACTAGCCATATAGTTACCCAATCAATACAAATGAGCAACAAGCAGGGATATACCTCCACCTTGACACTCTGAATCCGAGTAAATCTTCTACGGTTTCCCCCTCGGTATACCGCCTAGCCATAGTACCCTATCAAGGGATCTGCCAGAAAATGCTCCGACAAACATATTACGCAAATTTTATCTAATGGTCGTGTATAATGTTTTGTGTCTGTTCAATGCATTGCTTAAACAATGTTTCATCCATGCTTAAAATTAGTGCTCATTTTGATGTTTAATTTATGCCAAAATTCGTGTTGGACTAAACATTTAGTTATGTCGGGATAATTGACCACGGGTACCCCGAAGACGGCGAGACAATATTTCAAGACATCGGGGCTAGCAAAGCCCCTCAGTCCCGCTGCTCAGGCCACCCCAGACGGCCCCATGTCCGATTGCCCGGGCCAGCTCGCCACCCGGCTGCCCGACCTACTCTCTGTCCGGATGCTCCAGTCGGCCTGCTACGTGAAGTCAACTACAATGTCCCATCGGACACGACACGGGCGAGACGGCTGTACCTGTGCACTATTGGCGCATAGTGAAGCACTGTACACGCGTCACTCTCAAGCCATCATGTATAGTGTCACTTGTCCCTGGGCATTATTTATGAAGTGACCCAGGGGATAAGTATGACATCCACACCATGCCCACCCAGCTTACATACTAAGCTAGCCACACTATATAAGCAAGACCAAGCCATCCATCCATCCAGAGACTCACGCATGTATGGTCAGGCACATGCGGCCACAAGCCACGGCCACACACACTTGTGCTCATATGCATATACCAGATCAGGTGCCCATGGCACTGATCTTAGATACAGCTCCAGGAGCACTTTGTACTGCCAGATGTATACTCTACATAAATATTCAGACATGCAGGAGTAGGGGTATTATCTCTCCGGAGATAATACCCGTCCCCGAATATTCCACGGCATTCTTGCCCTCACCTCAAGCCACCCCGTGGCATCTGCCGACTCGCGGTACCCCCTGCCGACTGACGCGAGAATACTCCGATAGTTGGCGCCCACCATGGGGCAAGCTGCCGTTGGAACCGCGGTCCGGGCGGGACCCCTTTTTGTCATCATCACCGCGGTGTCACCGTCGTCTCTCCGGTAGCCCTCGGGGGCTCGATATCGATGCGCCCCCGGGGCCACCGCGTGGGGCAGCACGCCCTTATCGTCGGCCTCGTCATCTTCATCGCCTCCGCCGCGGCGTCGCGTCGTCTCTCTGGTAGCGCTCGGGGGCTCGACGTCGACCCACCCCCGGAGCGACCGCGCGGGACGGCACATCCTCGTCGTCGGCCTCGGCCTCTTCGTCACCACCACTGCGACGCCGGCCGTCCGTTCGCGCACGCCGTGCCGCCTCGCTTCGATTGGTCGCTCCGCCCATGGGCGCGCGTCCACTCCTCGCCGCGTTGTGTCTAGCTCCGGCCAGAGCGCGCAGTCGCTCCTCCATGCACCACCTATGCATTAGTCAGACACCACCCATCTACTATAAGCCAGATGCAAGTCGGAGCTGCTCATACACGAGCCTTGCTCCGGTGCTCCCCCCTAACTCAATTTCCTAGGGGTATTCTTCACCCCCGCCATATATTTTTTCTCCGGCCCGCCGTTGCCCATATCCAAGCCCCGTAGCCCATATCCAAGCCTCGTATAACCCATATAACCCATACGTATGTATACGGTGTCCTCCCGAAAAAAAAGATGACACGATCCCACGGCCAGGTACGACCTGCCGACGGCCGATCCATCAATCACGCAGCTCCATCATTCACGCAGCTCCTCCATCATTTTGTTGAGGTTCTATAGGAATATCGGCGGCGGCGATCTCATCGCCGGCGATCTCGTCCGAGAGTGCGCGCGACATCGTCTTGAACCTCCAGCGCTCGTAGGTACCGCATCTCGTTTCTCCACATTTGTCTCGCTCGTGGCAGCATCAAACGAACTGCCGCCGTTTTCGTCATAGTGGTTAACCTAGCGGAGCGGGTAACCTAGCTTTCTAGCGGTCCAGGCCATCGCAGATCTTGTTCTGGTAGCGCTGCTCGTCGTGATACAAAGTGATCACGCAGGCTAAAGTGGGTTTCTTCTTTCTAGGGTTAACCTAGAGTCGGTTGCCGTCGGTTGTGTGCATGACGACTCCATTATTTGATGCGGCGGCTTACCTAGGTATCTGGCAATCCAAAGTGATCACGACTGGTGCCGTGGGCTAGGTATCCGGCGGCGCATGTTATCATGGGTAGCGCTGCTTCTCGCTATCCAAAGTGATCACGTACTGGTGTCGTGGGCATCTTCCTTACTAGGGTTTACGTACCTTAACGCCGATGACCGGTGTGGAGAGGGGGGAGGATCCATGGGTGGTCAGAGGTCATTGGCGTCGGTTGTGTGCACGATCTGAACGCCCTCGGTTGGGGCGCTCTCCGGTTGGGGTAGTTTATTTAACATCTGTGATCGTGTGCTATGTGTTGTATATTTCAGCATTGATATTGTTTGCACATTTGATGATACATATTATTTGTTGTAGGAAATGGCGGACGATGAGTTAACTGATATCATGTATGACATGGAGTTTGGAGAACTGATGAAAGACTGGATAGAAGATTGGTCAGATGATGAAAATTCAGATCGTGGAGATTGGTCAAAGAATGGGGACGAATGGGAAGATCTTAATGTGAGTGGCATTATCATGTTGTAATTTTTTGGTGGCATCCGACAAGATTATATTTTTGTGTTGAAAATTTATAGATGGATGAGCATGATGATGGTCAGGAAAACAATGAGCATGATGATGGTCAGGAAAACAACTTGGAGATCTCGAATGAAGATTACATTAGTCAGGTATGGAAGTGGATTTTTTGTTCGCATGCAAATTGAATTTATCCTGGAATATTATATGATAAGTTCTTATGTATTTGTGTTATATTTTTCAGCTCATTTCCGAATGTCATAATGCGTACGACTATTACGGTGAATCCGACGCGGAGACAGGCCTTGATGACGAATCATTAGCTGCACCTGATTCTGGGGAGTCGCAGTCGTCGGTCATCATGAGTGAGGTATGTATGTAATCAATGTTGTATGGAAGTAATGTTAAACCATAGAAAGCTATTTTCATGGCTATGTTATGATTGTGTAGGTGACAGAAGATGAGGGGAAAAAGAATGTCCAAGATACTGCCAGTGCAGATGATAAGAGGGATATGTTCATGCAGATAATACAAATGACTTTTATGTCTCACGATGCTGCGTATGATTTCTACAATAGCTATACTAGAGAAAATGGTTTCAGCATTAGAAAGGGCAAGGTCAGGTATAGCAAAACTGAGTCACATCATATGCATTATAGGCGGTTTCTTTGTTCCAGACAAGGAAAACGTGACAGCAGGTTGCTAACCGAGGAAGGACACAGCCGTAGGCTCAGACCCGAGACATGCTGCCACTGCGAAGCGCACCTGACTGTCAAGCTTGACCAAAAGCGTGGGGTTTGGTATGTTGAAAGTTTTGAGGACAAGCATAGCCATATGATGGCAAGACCGGACGAGGTACCTTTTCTTTGGTCCCACAGAAAAATCAAAGAGTACCAGAAAGCTGAGATAATGTCCATGGGAGCTGCAGGGATTAGAATTCACGACATTATGGATTCCTTCATTGCTAAACATGTATGGTATGGCGGTGTTGGTTTTACCAGGCGTGAAATATAAAACCTTTGCTCCAGGGAGAAGAGGAAGCTGTCGGATTTCGGGTTCCGGCAAAACCCTTGAGGTTCGAACACTGGGGTGCGCACGAAGATCTCTCCTCCCTCTAGCTCGCACGCATCAAAATCTCACGGCCTAGCTCGACGAACCCAAAGAACACAGGGACACAAGATTTATACTAGTTCGGGCCACCGTTGTGGTGTAATACCCTACTCTAGTGTGGTGTGGTGGATTGCCTCTTGGGCTGAGGATGAACAGTACAAGGGAAGAACAGCCTCCTGAGGATACGTGTTCTTGTGCTCGGTGAGCTTGTGTGGTGGTTGATGAACTGAATCCCCTCTCTCCTACGATGGTGGCTAGTCCTATTTATAGAGGCCCTGGTCCTCTTCCCAAATATTAAGCGGGAAGGGATGCCACAACGGCCAGTTTGGAGGGGAACAGCTAGTACAAGCTATCCTGACTAAAGGCGGTCTTCGCCTGCCAAAGGCTCTGGTGGTGACGCCGTCTTGGGCTCCACAGTGACCTCCGTCTTGCCGTCCTTCTGATCTTGGTCTCGTTGCACCGATATGGGAACCTTTGCCTGATGCCTCGGGACTCCTCGCCTGCGCTTGCCCCTTTAGTACCAAAGAGGAAACGAGGACATTGTGTGCGCTGGCGCCCGCTTGGCGCCCGCCTGGCCTTGGTTGTCATGGCTTACGTCACGAGAACCTCGCGAGGTTTCCCTTGCCTTGATCTCTCCGCCCCTCGTGAGCCAGCCTTGTGAGGCCGCCCCCGAGGGGGTCTTGTGTCGTCCGCCTCGCGAGGCTGGGCCCCTCGTGAGGGTCTTGAGTGTCTGTTGGTGAAGATGGTCCGTACAGGGCCGCTGGTGGAGCCACGTCGTGGGCCGCAGGCAGGCAAGTCTGGGGACCCCCGTTCAGGATCGCATGCGGCTTCAGGAGTCGGGGCTCCCGTCCGAGGCACGAAGAACGGTGCTTGAGGTCTTGACGGGTGACCCCTCGCCAGGAGATATGCCGCAGGAGGGTTGTCTCCTGTACTGCTGCTCGAACAGGGTGGAGTTCGCGGGGCAGATGCCCCCTTCGATGAATGGGGGATGCGTCTAGTCGGCCTTGTGGGGCCCTGCGAGAACCCTGTCGCCGTGGTTCCCCTCCCTGTCACCGGCGCCGAGCTTGCCCCAAGAGTGGACGCAGGGGGGCAAGCACCACTGGAGGCCGGAGGTGAGGGAGCCAAGATGTCGACACCGCCTGAGGCTCCTGAGGCGCCATCACCTGGAACCCGTGACTCTCGTTCTGAGGTGGCCGTTGAGGGGGCGATGCGATCTGCCACTTCTGAGGCCGAAGCCCCCGAGGCCTCAGCAGGCCATCGCGAGGCAGAACCCGATAGCTCTCCTCAGCTTGGCGCTCCTGAAGTCGTCTCCTTGGGTGCCTCACCAGTTGTGCCCTGTGATGGCCGCCACGTCCAACGCTTCGGCCGGCTCCGTGTGGACTTCAAAGCGCTCCGCAAGAGGAAGGGGTCCTCAAGCTGCACCAGTGGCGCCTTCCGGCCATTGAAGCAGAGTAAGTACATCGCTATAGATGAGTAAGTACCTTATCTTCGTGCTTCCTCAAGTACTACTTCCATTCCTGGCGGTGGCTCTTCAGGATCCCTTCCGCTAAGGCCATGAAGCCTCCTGAGAAGCAACCTCCTCCTGCCTCGGACCTCCCGCTGGCCTTGAGCGTCCCGAACCAGCATGCCACCCCCGGCGCGAGGTCGGCCGGGAAGGCAGACGCGCTAGCATGGTGCCTCGAGCCTGCGCTCTTGCCGTCTCTTCTTCGTGACCTCGCCGGGGGCACGTCAAGCGTGGCAAGAGCTCCTCCTCTAGTCGTGGACGGCGGCTGGATGGCTTCAGTCTTGGCTTCTTCTTCGAGTAGCGAGCCTCAACTCAACCGGGCTCCCACCAAAGCCCAGTGGGCGACCGGGGGTGCGCCAGCACCCAACCCCCTGCTGAAAGGGGGGGAGCCGCTTCGGATCCCGTCGGCAACCCCCGCTGTGGGGGACGGAATCGGCCGCGCGCTTAAGCTTGCGTACGAACGGAGTGTCGTCTGCCACGAGCTCTTTCAGGAGGCAATGGGCGCGATGAGTCGGCTCGGCGGAGAGCTCGTGGATGTAGACGCGCGCCTCGAGGCCAAAGGTCTTCGGCTGATGGAGGAGCGGCATAAACTGAAGGTGGCCATCAACCTCGGGTGCCACCAGCGTGAACTTGACAATGCGAAGGCCGAGGCGTCTCTGACGGCCGCGCGTGAGGCCTGCACTCGAGCCTTGGAGGAGGCCCGGGAAGCTGACCGTCGCTGCAAGATCGCAGAGAAACGCGCATGGGATCTCCAAGCCTGGAGCGCCTCCTTGGAGCAGCAAGTGGAGGCGCGCAGAGCCGCCTTAGCGTCGATGAGGGGGACGCCTGCCGAGGAGGAAGAGATCCTGAAGTGCGAGGAGGCGCTGGCGCTGGAAGCCATGGAGCGCGGCCTTGAGCTTGAAGGGTTGGAGACGAGGGAGCGCCAAGTCGCCCAAGCGGAGGATGTTGTTGGTGCGCGCGAGGCCAGAGCTCAGGAGGAGGTCTATCGTCGAGTGGCCGAGGCTCGCGCGGATCTGGCGAGAAGGTACGACTTGAAGCTGAAGCTTGTGGAAGTTGAAGCTGTGGGCAGGACTACTGCCCTCGAGTCTGGGTTGGTTGAGGCGGGGCATCGCGAGAAAGCCGTTGCAGCCGCCCTGATCTCCGTGCAGGCTGAGCTGGCTACCGCCTGTGCCGAGCTGCTTTCTCTTCAGCAGCGGGTCGCTAGCGCCGAGTCCTTCGCGCAGCAGAGCAGGGAGGAAGTGCTCCGGTGGCAGACGCTGGAGCACGTGCATGCCCCCATGCTCCAAAGCCTCAGGATCAGAGCCAACGCAGCGCTGGGCACCATCTGCGACGAAGACGCCCCTCATCCCGACTCGAATGATTACGCCAGTCACCTCCTTTTCTTCACTGATGTGGTGACACGCCTGGAGAATCGAGCCGAGAGGGCTCGCGAGCTTGTTGAAGAGAGGAGCCGCGGCCTGCTCAAGCGCGCGTTCTCCCGCGTCTTCAGCCACCTCCAGAACACCTACCCCAACTTCGATTTTGACGCCGCCATCACCCCTGTGCCTGAGGCCATCCGGGGCGGCCTGGCGCGCTGGGTAGAAGACAATGTGGATGCTCTAGTCAGGGCCTTCACCTCCGACGACGACGCGGTGGTGGTCGTGGCGGATGAGGGTGACGTGGTCGATGAAGGTGTGGGCGATGCCGACAACGGTGACGGTGATGCCGGCGATGGTGGCGGCGACGCCAGCGACACGTCTGAGGGCGACCCGGAGGACCCGGTGAGCGACATGTCCGATTGAGCCTGTGCTTCCTTGTCGTCGACCCTGCATGCGAAAGCTCGGGCAGGGCCCCGAAAGTTGTAAGAGCATTTTGGGAGGGGGAGCCCCTCATGTAAACAGATTACTGCCTCTATTCCTTAATCCAAACATTTTACGGGCCTGCGAGTCCTGTCGTGAGCTTACTGCTGTAGTTTACCTTAGTAAGGGCCACTTCCAAATCGGCTCATGAGGTTGTGAGCTTCCGAGGGGCCTGCCGATCCGCCCGAGAGGGCCTCGCGAGGAGCAAGCGCCAGCCGTGAAGGGACGCGCGCGCAGCATGCGAGTGCCGCGCCCAGCCCCCGCTCGCGAGGGGCTCGCGAGGGGGAAGGCAGCACGTGCGGACTCCGAATCAAGGCAAGGAACAGATTGCAAGAAATCGCGAAAACGATAAAAGACACCCCCGCGCGCTCAAATGAAAATTCAACTTCAAACTTAAATCCAAAGCCAGAAAACAGGGCTACAAAAGAGAGATTAAAAGCAAATGGCCGCATCCGGCACGTAGTCTAGTCTTCTTGTCTTCTCACCAGCGCGGAGCTAAGTGCTGCCACTAGGACGTGGGAGGGAGCCCCCGAGGCCCGAGGGCGGCACTCCTGAGACTCCGGGGCGTGTACAGCCCCACTCATTATTACGTGAGAGTGTCACGAGCGGAGACCTTCACAGGCGCGAGCCTTACTTCATATCGCCAGACGAGAGCCCCGCCTTGCGCCGCCCTCGACCACCGTTTGGGGCGTCCGGAAACCAGGACTACTCCAAAGGGGCAAAGGGGACGCCAGCGGCGCCCTCGGTGACCACGGGTCCTCTGCCGGGGGAAGGCTCACCAGCGCCTCCCCGGCAGAGGGCCTACCTCCGGGTAACGCGTTGCTCCACGTGATGTTGGGAGGGGCCTTGCTCCCGGCTCCTTCCCTGCGCCCCCAGTGCGTTCCTCCTGGTGGAAGGGGGGCTGTCAAACTGGGGCCGCCGTCTGCCGCTGTGACCTGATCCACCTGCAACCCATGGTTAGCGTAAGCTTGCTCCTGAGAGATTAGCGGTACCCTGTAGCTGTTGTCGCCGGCGTGGTCGACGTGGCCCCCAGGTGGCTCCTGGAAGGCCTCAGCTTCTAGTGCCTCTTCCTCCCAGCCTGGCTCGAGGAACATGCCAGGGTCGTCTTCCGGCGTGTACTCCTGGTCCATCATGCGGGGCACGTAGGCCTCCGAGGCCGCCACCCCGAAGACCTCGCCGAAGTGCCCCACGCCCCACGTCGCCCGGCCCAGCGCGCCGCTCTGAGGATGGTAGGGCGGCACCCCGCTGGGGCCGCAGGTGGCAACGCTTGTGCCCGCGCTCGTCAGAGGTGGCGTGAGCGCGACTGGGCGTCCAGTGCTGCTGGTCGCACCTGTGTCAATGAAACCTCCTGGCGCACCCGGGGGCACGCGGGCACGACAAGGCCCGCCGTGCGATCCGGCCGCGGCCTGAGGCGTAAGCAGGGAGTAGAATGACGGTGCCCCCGAGGCCGCGGCGTCTAGTAACTCGGCGACGCGCTCCAGCAATGCATCCCGGCCGCTCTCCATCAGCCGGCATCGCAGCAGCTCCCGAGCCACCATGAGCGCGGCCCTCATGTTTGCTTGTTCCCGTCGGGTGTGCGGCGTCGTGGCCGCAGCGTAGCTTGAGGCCCTTGCGGCTGCCCGTGCTTGTCGCGGAGTAAGGGCAGATGGTGTTTGACCGCGCCGCCCGCGCCCTGCAGCGTTTGGCGGTGCGCGTGCTGCCTGGGGCGCGGGGTTGAGGTCTTCTTGGGCGGACGGCGCCGCCCGGGCTGGCCAAGCCGCCCAGCGGTCGGCGTTGGTCCTCAGGTCACCGGACATCGGAACTGTTGAGCGTCGGCGGATCGACTGGTGGAGGAGAGGCTCCGGCGCACCCCTACCTGGCGCGCCAAATGTTGGATTTCGGGTTCCGGCAAAACCCTTGAGGTTCGAACACTAGGGTGCGCACGAAGATCTCTCCTCCCTCTAGCTCGCATGCATCAAGATCTCACGGCCTAGCTCGACGAACCCAAAGAACACAGGGACACAAGATTTATACTGGTTCGGGCCACCGTTGTGGTGTAATACCCTACTCCAGTGTGGTGTGGTGGATTGCCTCTTGGGCCGAGGATGAACAGTACAAGGGAAGAACAGCCTCCTGAGGAGATGTGTTCTTGTGCTCGGTGAGCTTGTGTGGTGGTTGATGAACTGAATCCCCTCTCTCCTACGATGGTGGCTAGTCCTATTTATAGAGGCCCTGGTCCTCTTCCCAAGTATTGAGCGGGAAGGGATGCCACAACGACCAGTTTGGAGGGGAACAACTAGTACAAGCTATCCTGACTAAAGGCGGTCTTCGCCTGCCAAAGGCTCTGGTGGTGACGCCGTCTTGGGCTCCACGGTGACCTCTGTCTTGCCGTCCTTCTGGTCTTGGTCTCGTTGCACCGATATGGAAACCTTTGCCTGATGCCTCGGGACTCCTCGCCTGCGCTTGCCCCTTTAGTACCAAAGAGGAAACGAGGACACTATGCGCGCTGGCGCCCGCCTGGCCTTGGTCGTCATGGCTTACGTCACGACAACCTCGCGAGGTTTCCCTTGCCTTGATCTCTGCGCCCCTCGCGAGCCAGCCTGGTGAGGCTGCACCCGAGGGGGTCTTGTGTCGTCCGCCTCGCGAGGCTTGGCCCGTCGCGAGGGTCTTGAGTGTCTGTTGGTGAAGATGGGCCGTACAGGGCCACTAGTGGAGCCACGTCGTGGGCCGCAGGCAGGCATGTCTGGGGACCCCCGTTCCTAGAACGCCGACAGAAGCTGCTTTCAAAAGGTGATGCTACCACAGCCATAGGCATCATGGCCAGTAGGAAAGAGAGGGATCCTAGCTTCTTTTTCGAGTACAAGCTAGATAAGGAAGGAGATATGAATACGATGTTCTGGTGTGACTCCCAGTCTCGTCATGACTATGAGGATTTCAGCGACGTGCTTGTATTTGACAGCACGTACAAGATGAACCAGTATGGTATGCCATTCATACCTTTTGTTGGTCTTAACAATCACAGGAAGACCACTGTTTTTGGTTGTGCCATAGTTTCGGACGAGACCGAAGAGACATATGTGTGGCTGCTGCAGACTTTTTTGAGGTCCATGTGTCAAAAGATGCCGAAGAGTGTAATCATGGATGCCGACGCTGCGATGATCAAGGCAATTCGCCAAGTCTTACCAGACGTGTGGCACCGTATATGTCCGTGGCATATAGAAAAAAATATGAAGATTCACCTCAGTCACAAGTCCTTGAAAGAGTTCCGAACTCTTCTGTACTACAGCACGTCCACGACCACGTTTGAGGAGAGATGGCACACGTTTTCCAAAAGATGGCAGTCGGAAAAAACAATAACATGGTTGAGACAGATGTATAAGAAGAGGAGACTGTGGGCCGCAGCTTATCTGACAGAGGGGTTTTGGCTTGGCATGAAAAGCAACGAGAGGAGTGAAAGTCTAAACTCATGCCTTCACCTCCACCTAGACGGTGAAATGACCCTGGTGGATATGATTTTGCACTATGAGAACGCCGTTGTACGTATCCGTGAGAACGTGGTGCGAGATGACTGCACGGCCTCATAGAGTTTACCGGTGCTAGTTACTAGCTCGAGGGAACTTGAGATAACTTCTTCTCACGTCTTCACTCCAGCAAACTTCTATATGTTGAAAGATGATCTTAGAAAAATTGGCGGCATGGAGATTGTAGAAATAAAGCTCGGACGGATCACAGCATTACATCGTGGCCTGGAAGAATAACCGGAAGAGCCGTTTTTGGGTGGAGTATACACTAGTAAATTCCGCAGAAACTATAAGGTGCAGGTGCAGAAGAATGATTCGAAAGGGTCTACCTTGTAAGCACATATTCCATGTACTGAAGTACTTGAATATATCTGAAATACCAAAGTGTTTAGTTCTTGTGAGGTTCATGAAAGATGCAAGATTGGGACTACCCACGAGGCGCACAAGCGATCTATTGGGATTTGGATGGACTGGGGCAGCTGAAAGAATGAAATATAGCCAGGTCAGTGTGTTGGCTTCAGAAGCTATGCATGCAGCATGCAAACACCCAGCTTTGTGGGATCAGTTACAGGAGAGTTTGAAGGTCGTGATAGCTAAGAGCCATGAGTATGATCAGCTAAAGGAAAATTTGAGTAAGAAAACGGCTGATCTCAGTAGTTGTGCAATTGAATATGTAGACGATGGTGAAGGCAACATAGTTGAAGTTCAATATCCTATTAAAGTATCAACGAAAGGTGCAACTAAGGTAGATGAGAACCGCCCTATGTCAAAAAATGGTAGGCCACTTTCATACGACGAGATCAGAATCAGGTGTGGCGCATGCAAATTGCTAGGGCACACTAAACGCAGCAAGAAATGCAAACTAAATAAGAACTAAGTTTTTGTACGCATTGTAGGTTATAATTGTTTTTTAACTTGTCATTCATTAACTTTTCCTGTTATCATGTGCAGAAGCGTGGTGGGCGAAGAAGAGTAGAACACTTGCTAGAGTTATGTACGGATGAATCTAGTGATCTAATAGTGAGGTGTTTACAATGTGTTACTGCATACATCACTACAAAAAAAAGACACATCCGTGACATTTTGGGCCGAACGAAATTTTTTCTGTCATACATATGACACTTCTATGACGATAATTGTGACAAAACCCGGTATCATCATAGATGTGGTGGGCTCCTACTTCTATGACAAAAAATCATGACAGAAAATGGGCTTTTCGTCCTGGGCGGGCCGGAGACGCAGCTGCATGACATTCTTTGGGCCGTCCATGACGGAAAAAACCGTGGTAGAAGCGAGGGCGAGGAAAATTTCGGGGAGTTCCCGGTTATGGTGGGAGGTCGGGGGCCGAGCGATGCGCGTTTCTCTTGTACACATACGCGCGTGTGTGCGAGGCGTTGGCTCTAACTGAACCCGAGTGAGGCGTTGGGCTCTAACTGAACCCGAGCGATTGCACTGCAGGCTACGCATTACTGAACCCGAGCGATCGATCGATGGCTGTTAACTGAACCCGATCGAGCGATTCTTTCGCTACTGCTGCTAACTGAAGCCGATCGATGCTGCCTCTGGGATGAACAGTGAGCGTTGCGGGGGGTTTGGATGAACAGTGAGCGGTGGCGTTGCCTCTGGATGAACATGATCCCGTGGTGTGGTGGAGGGCTGGATGAACAGTAGACGGTGGAGGGGTGCCCATGGAGGGGTGGTTGAACAGGACCCCGTGGTGTGGAGGGCTGGATGAACAGTAGACGGTGGAGGGGTGCCCGTGGAGGGGTGGTTGAATAGTAGTCGGTGGAGTAGCGCGCGGTGGAGGCTGGATGAACAGGAGCTCCTGGAGGCTGGAGGAGGTCGACGGTAGCCCGTGGAGGCTGGAGGAGGTCGACGGTGGAGATGAACAGTATCCCGTGGAGTCTTGTTTTGCGGTACGCCACACCCCTCCCGATAAACAGGACCCCCTTTCGACCATAGGAGGTCCGTTTCGTCCGTTTTGCGGTACGCCACACCCCCCGATCAACAGGACCCCCGTTTCGACCGTAGGAGGTCCGTTTCATCCGTTTTGCGGTATGCCACACCCCTCCCGATCAACAGGACCCCCGTTTCGACCGTAGGAGGTCCGTTTCGTCCGTTTTGCGGTACGCCGCACCCCTCCCGATCAACAGGACCCCCGTTTCGACCGTAGGAGGTCCGTTTCCTCCGTTTTGCGGTACGCCACACTCCTCCCGATCAACAGGACCGCCGTTTCGACCGTAGGAGGTCCGTTTCCTCCGTTTTGCGGTACGCCACACCCCTCCCCATGAACACGACGCATTCTGTTGCCTCCCCATGAACACGACGCATTCCGCCGCCTCCCCATGAACACGACGACGACGCTATTTCTCCGTTCTGACCCAGCCATGTACACGAGCCCTGGCCGTACGTATGCGTGAGTAGGCGTTCGAGACCCTGCCCATATGTACACATATGTGGCCGTATTTTCTTTCTTGCACCCTGGCCGATGTTCGTACGTGTACATGCTACGTGCGCGCCTCTACTACGACACGTACGCGCCTCTACTACGACACGTGCGCGCCTCTACATCCACCAGTATATATGTACGTACATGTTCGCGACCAGAATGACAACGCTACGTACGCTTCGACCAGGTGGGTCCCGACTATCAGGCACTTCCTTGCCTGCGAAGATGTAGCTGGTGGGTCCCAACAGTCAGGGGGCGAATCGTTTTTTTTGCCCGAACGCACTTCCTTGCGTGCGAAGATGTAGCTGGTGGGTCCCAGCAGTCAGGGGAAAACATTTTTTTCGCGAAATACAGTGGCCCGTCCGGTGGGTCCCCGCTGTCAGGTGGAGGAATAATTATTTTGCACGTAATAAGGAGGCACTTCCTTGCTGCGGCCGTGGACCCAGCTTTCAGCCTCTCCACGTACAGTCCACGTCCGATGGAAGCCGTTCCTTGACCAAGTTGACCACGCCGCGCCGAGAGCACCAGGGCGGTGGACGACGACGAGGCCTAGGAAGGGGACGACGCGGAGCCGGGGAAGACGCGACAGTGGATGCCCACGCATAGAGGAGTACGAGGGTTCACTGGTTCGCTGCGGTGTGAGGCTGCCGTCGCCGCAGAATAACAGGGGGTGTGGGTGAGTAGAGGGATGGCCTGGCCAGCGGTGGGAGTAGTAGGGGGCAGTGAGGCCTCCGCCGCAACGTAGCCGGCCACGGGAGGCAGGAGCACGAGGCACGACCGGCGCTGGTTTGGGCGGCTGGAGCAAGAAGACCAGAGGTTGAAGAAGCACTACGGCCGTTGGATGGACATCGTACGGTCACTGGAGCTAGAATCGTGCATATTGACTAAGTTGACAAAGCCCTCCGTCCCCGTCAACTTAGTAGGCCCACAAGTCAGCCTGCCACTATACTGGGTCCCAGCTAACAGGGGGAGTATTCATTTTTTTGTGCGTAATAAGGAGGCACTTCCTTGCGTGCGAAGATATAGCTGGTGGGTCCGAGCTGTCAGCGGCGGTAACGTTTTTTTGCGAAATACAGAGGCCCTTTCGGTGGGTCCCTGATGTCAGGTGGAGGAATCATTATTTTGCGCGTAATAAGGAGGCATTTCCTTGCGTGCGGCCGTGGACCCAGCTGTCGGCCTCTCCACGTACAGTCCACTTTAGATGCATGTCGGTCGTTGACCAGGCCGCGCCGAGAGCACCAGGGCGATGGACGACGGCGAGGCCTAGGAAGGGAACAACACGGAGGCAGGGAAGACTCGGCAGTTGTTCCCCACGCGGAGGGGAGTACGACTGTACGAGGGTTTACTGGTTCGTCTGCCGTCGCCGGAGAATAACATCACGTGTAGGTGAGTAGAGGAATGGCTAGGCCAGCTATGGGAGTACGGTGGGGCGGTGAGGCCTGCGCGGCAGCAGAGCCGGCCGCGGGGAGGAGGGAGCAGGCAGTCCCACCGGCGCTTGTTTGAGCGGCTGGAGCAGGAAGAGCAGAGATTGAAGAAGCACGACGGCCGTTGGATGGCCATCCAACAGTCACTGCTTGTGCGTCAACCTTTTTTTAGGAAAGCCTCAAATCTGTGGAAAACAGCATACAACCCATCTGCCATTATTTCTAATAATTTACAGCCCATTTGCTAATTATTAAGGTTTTTTTGGAGCCCATATTCTTTTTGTTAGCATTACAGCCCATATTGTGGCTACGGTTAAAAAATTATACGAAATTTTGCATATTTCGGTGCGGTACGAACTGTTTTTAATCCCGAAATTTTGACTCACATTCAAACTGATTTTAAAAATAAATGTATATCAATATAAAATCCAACAAATTCTCCACGCATAAAAATTAATGTAATTTAAAATCTCGAAATGAAAAAAAAGATATTTGAAACTAATTGCCGGTTTGATGTGTTTTAAAAATGTACATCCCATTTCTCTTTTTTTTTGACTGGGCATCCCATTTCTCATTACTGATGGACCATTTTCTCGGCCAGCCGAATGAAAGCTCTCCTCGTCTTGAAAGATTTGCGGCCCAACAGGCCTGACAAAGCGACTTACTTGGCAAATCACAAAAAAATTGGGCTGTGGCCGTGGACCCAGCTGTCAGCCTCTCCACGTACAATACTCTTCCGATGGAAGTCGTTCCTTGACCACGTTGACCACGCCGCGAGGAGAGCACCACGACGGTGGACGACGGCGAGGCCTAGGAAGGGGACGGCGCGGAGCCGGGGAAGACGCGGCAGCGGAAGCCCGCGCGGAGAGGAGTACGAGGGTTCACTGGTTCGGCTGCGGTGTGAGGCTGCCGTCGCCGCAGGGCCTGGCCAGTGGTGGGAATAGTAGGGGGCGGTGAGGCCTCCGCGGCAGCACAGCCGGCCACGGGAGGCAGGAGCATGCGGCACGACCGACGCTGCTTTGGGCGGCTGGAGCAAGAAGACCAGAGGTTGAAGAAGCACTACGGCCGTTGGATGGACATCGTACGATCACTGGAGCTAGAATCGTTCATATTGACTAAGCTGACAAAGCCCTTCGTCCCCGTCAACTTAGTAGGCCCACAAGTCAGCCTCCCACCAAGGTGGGTCCCAGCTAGCCGGGGGAGTATTCATTTTTTTGTGCGTAATAAGGAGGCACTTCCGGTGGGTCCGAGCTGACAGCGGGGGGAACGCTTTTTTCGCGAAATACGGTGGCACGTCAGGTGGGTCCCAGCAGTCAGGGGGCAAATGTTTTTTTTTGCAAAATACGGTGGCCCGTCCATTGGGTCCCTGCTGTCTGTTGGAGGAATCATTATTTTCCGCGTAATAAGGAGGCACTTACTTGCTGCGGCCGTGGACCCAGCTGAGACTCTCCACGTACAGCATACTTCCGATGGAAGTCGTTCCTTGACCACGTTGGCCTCGCCGCGTTCCATTGCATGCATGCGTCCATGGGCGTGGTGCGTCCCCATTGTCAGCCTCTCACGTACAGTCATCTTCCGATGACTCTTGGTTGTTGACCACGTTGACCACACCGTGCCGAGCGCACCCAGACTGGAACGACCCGGAGATGGGGAAGACGGGGCAGTGGAGTCGCAAATGGAGAGGAGTGGGAAACTTCACTAGCTCGGGTGCGCGGCAGCACAGCTGCGGTGCCGCCCACGGGAGACAGGAGCAAGAACAGAGGTTGAAGAAGGAGCACGGCTGTTGGATTAACATCCAACGGTCCAACTAATAGAATCGTTTGTTGACTAAGTTGACAAAGCCGTGCGTACACGTCCGCTTAGTAGGCCCACAAGTCAGTCACCAAATCTGACGGGTCCCAGCTGTCAACGGGATGAATAGTTTTTTCGCAAAACAAGGAGGCACTTCCTTCCGTGCGAAGATACAGCCGGTGGGTCCCAGCTGTCAGGTGGAGAAATGATTTTTTTCGCAAAACAAGGAGGTCCCTCCTGTAGCTGGTTCGAATCCAAACCTAGACTATGACTATATATGGTGCTATGCTACTCTGCAAGTAATGAAACTGACATATCCAACGTTCGCTTCTCCTCTTCTCTACTTACTCTGCCTAGCATCAGAAGCTCTGGCCGCAGCAACCATGTCCGCTGGCTGCTCGTCCACCTGCTCTTCAGCAGGCAACAACCAGATATGCGTCGAGTCGCCACCCGTACCATCGCCTGTGGCTCATCACACCCCCGCCGGCACACGCCGCGCAGCCGATTGCTCATCGCAACCCGCTGCCGTTGGTGTGGTGCCACTGCTGCAAATCACGCAGAGTCATCCGTCGCGTCTCAACCACAATCCGCAACCCTGGTCGAGTCTTCTACAAATGCCCGAATCATGGGGTAATAATATGTTTAAGTGTTGTTCTGCTGCTTTCAGTTGCTATTTTTTTAATAGTTTGGTTGATGATCTTCCAATTTGATTCGTGCAGAAAAGGGAAGATTCGTGTGATTTGTATTTCTAGGAAGTTGCTGATGTGGGGGAATGCAACTACGCTGATTATTTGGTTAGCCGAGGAATCCCAATACCAGCAGGTTGGGGTGTTGGACAAGTAACTGAAGGAACGGCAGAAGAGGTAGATGCAGAGCAGAAGGTTAAAGATGCAGTTCCTCTGATCATGGCCAAGCAACAGCTGCTGAACGGCCTTGACATCAATGAGGAGATGAAAGAGCTTGTGAAGATAATGGGCAAAATCGATGTGCTCTGTAGGATGATTGTCTCTTTATTTGCAGTGTATGTAGCACTCGTGATGTATTCAGTGGCTACGACATGAGCACTTTGCTGAAACTAGTAATGAATGAAACCTGTGTAGCAGGCTGGGCGTAGTGTTGTGAACATCTAATGATTTCTATTAACGAAAATCAGGGGGTATCCCCTTTTGCTCATATAAATAAATAAATAGCAGAGGCCCTGTCGGGTCAGCTTTGTTCTCATTCGAAGACGTCGAGCAAATTGCAGTCCAATAGCAAACTATATATGTCATCAAATTCAAGTGTCACAGCCAAATATGAGTACAACTAAACAACAATGTCATCATGTTTTAGTTGTCATACAATCACCAAACACAAATCATCATACATAACAAGTGATGTTCTCACAGCAAAATACTAAACAACATGTCCATCAGGTTTTAGTTGTCATAGCAAACACAATTTCACATAGTAGATAAAAAACGTCTTCTGACAGGCAAATACGACAAAAGCAATGTAATCATCATCCGCAGCAGCAGCGTCAACATCTTCGCCATGTGTATCAGTCTGAATCGTAATTCCCCACGGTGTCATCTTCTTCTTCGTCCTCAACGTCCTCGAACGTTAGCTTCTTCTTGATCAACTCTTGTATGTCCACAGCACGATAGGCAATCTTTCCGCCGGCGTCATTGACGTGATAGTTCTCAAAGATATTAGGAACATCTGTGTTATCTTGTACATCAGGAGCAGTGTAAGCATCATCTTGTTGTGCAACTTCATTAAACGAATTCCTCTGCTCAAACCTTTGCAATACTCTCCAGTCATCGCTACGTGCAAATGTGTCTTCCAAGAAAAATATCTGTGTTGCTTGATTTGCCAAAATAAAAGGCTCGTTGGTCCGGTATGCCGCCTTGACATTGATGGATTTGAAATAATCATCAGCTCTGGGTTTTGCGATCCTGGAAAACAGGTTATACCAACGACAGCACAATAGAACTACACACCAATGATCCTCGAAACTGGAGATATACTGCAACTGAACAATGTCTGTTATGTTAGCATACATTTTAGTTATCTCTTTGTCATACGTATCCGTGCTCATGATGGCACTGTTTTGTGTCTTCCTGCCTTCGTCTCGTGCAAGGGTGTTGTAGCGCACATCTCCAACAACGCAAGATTCATAATGTCTTACCCGAGTATCAGGACCCATTGCTAGTGAGTAAAGGGCATCAACTGCCTGGCCATCCTCCCGCATCTTCTTAACCTATGGTTAGAAAATAGACAAGCTGATCATCTTATGTACTCAATATATTTAAAAAACTGAGAGTGCACTTCAAAAGCTTACATGGTTCTTGAACCATTTCGAAAATCCTGCCATAACCAGTTTGTCAATGTTTCTTGGATTTTGCGGCAGTAACTCCTCTTTGTAGATGCTGCACAACATAGTGATCGCGTCAAACATCTAAATATATAAGAATGTGCTGCAAGTTTAGTAGATTACGATGTATAAGCTGCAGTACTGCACTTACTTGATATAAGGTAGTATCTCAGGACAGTTATTCAACACATACCAAACCATTTTGTCCAAATCTTTAGGTTTGTCCTCTTGTCGACTCTTCCCTGTAACTCGAACAGAATAATCGAAAACATTGAGCCCGGGATTGTCTTCACCCACCTCTTTGCTATGCTGATCAGCTGTTTCAATGTATTTTGAGCAGAATGTCAACATTTCTATAGCAATGTAGGCCTCTGCAATGGAACCCTCGGGTCTAGCTCTGTTCCTAACATAGCCCTTGAAAGTGCCTAGCCGCCTTTCAATAGGGTACATCCAGCCATACTGTACTGGACCTCTAAGTAGTGCCTCATCAGGTAGATGAACAGCCAAATGCACCATCACATCAAAGAAGGCTGGAGGATATATCTTCTCAAGGTCGCATAGGATAGTTAGTATCTTGTCTCTAAGACGCTCCAAAGCATCTATCCTGACATTCCTACTGCAGAGTTCCCTGAAGAATTGTCCCAACTCTGCAACTGCTCTGTATAAGTCAGGGCGACCCAATCCTCTAAGGATAACAGGCAAAACCCTTTGAAGTAGGACGTGGCAGTCATGAGTTTTCAACCCTTGTACCTTGCTTCCATCTGCATTGACTCTCCTTTCAGGGTTGGAAGCAAATCCATGTGGGAATCTCACACGTGACAGGACCTCGCAGAATTCTTTTCTTTTTACCTTGTCCAAGACGTACACAGCTGGTGCCATATCCCGTGGTTTACCTTCATCTTGCACCTGCAAATCCTTTCTGATACCCAGGTGTGTCAAATCAATCCTAGATTTTAAGGTATCTTTCGTCTTGCCTTCAATATTAAGAAGTGTGCCGATAATGCTGTCACATATATTTTTCTCGATGTGCATCACATCAAGATTATGCCGCAGATCCAAATCTTTCCAATACTCCAAGTCCCACAAAGTGGACCTGCGGGTAAACAATAATCTCTCTTCTCCCCTGCCACGCTTCCTTTTCCCGCTACCATTACCAGCACTACAAAAAAAGACACATCCGTGACATTCTGGGCCGAACGAATTTTTTTTCTGTCATACATATGACACTTCTATGACAATAATTGTGACAAAACCCGGTATCATCATAGATGTGGTGGGCTCCTACTTCTATGACAAATAATCATGACAGAAAATGGGCTTTTTGTCCTGGGCGGGCTGGAGACGCAGCTGCATGACATTCTTTGGGCCGTCCATGACGGAAAAAACCGTGGTAGAAGCGAGGGCAAGGAAAATTTCGGGGAGTTCCCGGTTACGGTGGGAGGTCGGGGGCCGAGCGATGCAGTTTTTTTTCTCGTACACGTACGCGCGTGTGTGCGAGGCGTTGGCTCTAACTGAACCCGAGCGAGGCGTTGGGCTCTAACTGAACCCGAGCGATTGCACTGCAGGCTACGCGTTACTGAACCCGAGCGATCGATCGATGGCTGTTAACTGAACCCGATCGAGCGATTCCTTCGCTACTGCTGCTAACTGAAGCCGACCGATGCTGCCTCTGGGATGAACAGTGAGCGTTGCGGGGGGGGGGGGGGGTTGGATGAACAGTGAGCGGTGGCGTTGCCTCTGGATGAACAGGACCCCGTGGTGTGGTGGAGGGCTGGATGAACAGTAGACGGTGGTGGGGTGCCCGTGGAGGGGTGGTTGAACAGGACCCCGTGGTGTGGAGGGCTGGATGAACAGTAGAAGGTGGAGGGGTGCCCGTGGAGGGGTGGTTGAACAGTAGCCGGCGGAGTAGCGCGCGGTGGAGGCTGGATGAACAGGAGCCCGTGGAGGCTGGAGGAGGTCGACGGTAGCCCGTGGAGGCTGGAGGAGGTCGACGGTGGAGATGAACAGTATCCCGTGGAGTCTTGTTTTGCGGTACGCCACACCCCTCCCGATGAACAGGACCCTGTTTCGACCGTAGGAGGTCCGTTTCGTCCGTTTTGCGGTACGCCACACCCCTCCCGATCAACAAGACCCCCGTTTCGATCGTAGGAGGTCCGTTTCGTCCGTTTTGCGGTACGCCACACTCCTCCGATCAACAGGACCCCCGTTTCGACCGTAGGAGGTCCGTTTCCTCCGTTTTGCGGTACGCCACACCCCTCCCGATCAACAGGACCCCCGTTTCAACCGTAGGAGGTCCGTTTCCTCCATTTTGCGGTACGCCACACTCCTCCCAATCAACGGGACCCCCGTTTCGACCGTAGGAGGTCCTTTTCCTCCGTTTTGCGGTACGCCACACCCCTCCCCATGAACACGACGCACTCCGTTGTGTCCCCATGAACACGACGCATTCCGTTGCCTCCCCATGAACACGACGACGACGCTGTTTCTCCGTTCCGACCCAGCCATGTACACGAGCCCTGGCCGTACGTATGCGCGAGTAGGCATTCGAGACCCCGCCTGTATGTACACATACGTGGCCATATTTTCTTTCTTGCACATTGGCCGCTGTACGTACGTGTACATGCTATGTGCGCGCCTCTACTATGACACGTACGCGCCTCTACTACGACACGTGCGCGCCTCTACATCCACCAGTATATATGTACGTACACGTTCGCGACCAGAATGACAACGCTACGTACGCTTCGACCAGGTGGGTTCCGACTGTCAGGCACTTCCTTGCCTGCGAAGATGTAGCTGGTGGGTCCCAGTAGTCAGGGGGCGAATCATTTTTTTGCCCGGACGCACTTCCTTGCATGCGAAGATGTAGCTGGTGGGTCCCAGCAGTCAGGGGCAAACGTTTTTTTCGCGAAATACGGTGGCCCGTCCGGTGGGTCCCCACTGTCAGGTGGAGGAATAATTATTTTGCACGTAATAAGGAGGCACTTGCTGTGGCCGTGGACCCAGCTGTTAGCCTCTCCACGTACAATCCACGTGTGACGCCCTGAGACCGACGCTCCAGACGGCTTCCATGTTTTCATGTTCGCCGTGTGTTTTATTTGTTGGTTGCATTTCATCATGGCATCATCCGCATTGCATCGGCACTCGTTGCCGTCATTGTTTTAAAAAAACTTGCATCCGCTCGTAGTTGCCGCGTCCCCCTTGCTTTCGTTGACCGTTCCGAGACCAACAGTGTTTTCGGTTCCCTCTTGTCAAACCAACTAACCTCTCTTGTCAGCCCGCGATCCCCTCCCGCGCGTCCGAAAGTTGTCCCGTACCCGACCCGGTTTGTTGTGACCGTTGGGTCCGGATCATCCCCTAACATCTACAAAACATCTCCGTTTTCTTATTTGGACTCCCTACCTATTATTTTCTCGATCGTCCGATTTTAATCAGAGGGACCAAATGCCCCTATCAAAAATTCACTTGTTATATATATAGACCTCCGTGTCCATTTTTAGACCAAACCCTAATTTCTAGGGATCCTACCCTAGCGCCGCCGTCACTCTTCCTCGGGATCTGTCTGATCCTTCCACCCACCTTCTCCTCGATTTCAGCCACCGGCCAGTCGCCTTCGAACCTACCCAACCGGCGCTCTCCTCTGGATCCCCTCGATCCTCCAACCGGTGACAGAAACACCCGCAGGAGAGAGCCAGGGCCTCGATCCCCTGCTCATGCCCGAGCTTCTCCAACCTCTGCGTTGTCTCGCTCCTCTGCATCAGCAGCCAGGCGCCCGAGGCCATGCGCTCCTCCCCTCGCGCAACACCTCATCACCGTCCGACAAGTTACCGGACTGGGACCCCTCGCCTGGTGCCACCAGCAGCTCCCCGCTGCCCCGCTCCTTTCCCCTCCCCTTCCCTTTTTCCTCTCGGCTCTCTTCCTCCCGTGCCTCTCAACTCTGTTTTGTTCTCTGTACAGCAGCACCATGCCATGGTTGGAACTTGCAGCCGCCTCGCTGCCCGGATCCACGCCGTTCCGAACCTCCCGTCGCCAACATCACCTGTGGCCAGCCGCCGGAGTTCCAGGTCACCGTTGCTTTGCGTCCCCTGCTTCCTTGTACTCTCCATCCCGTCCCCCTGCCCTAACCTCTCTCATGCCCCGGTCTCTCTCTCTCTCTCTCGTCAGGTGCAGGAGCAGCGGAAGCTTCGCTATGGCTGCCAAGGGCCTTCTCCTCCGACGATCCGTCAAGTCCGCCGCCGGGAACGACCTCCACCACCTGGATCCGCCAAGTCCAAGCCGCCTCGCCCGATTCCAGCTGTCTTGCGCCGTCCCTGCCGCCGGCTACCTCCCCTGCCTCGCACTTGCTCAAGCAGGACGACCGCGCCTCCGCTTCCCCTGCAACGAGCAGCAGCCGCTGCATCGTCTCCCGTATGCGTCCGTTGACCGCTTCAACCGTCCACGTGGGCCCCGTGTCGTCAGCCAGCTCCAAGGCCCAGCCTGCTTCCCCTCCAGATCTGGCCTGCTCCAGATCTGCCCCAGCCACCACCACCGACCTGGGCCTCAGCCCATGGTGAGCGCCCCAGCGCCCAGCAGTTTCGGCCTGCTACGTTTTTTTTCCTGTTCTGTGAATTTCCTAATTTCCCGGGAATTGACAGAATTGCAGTAAAGTCCCTAGTCTTCATGCATATAATAAATCATTAACCGTGCATCGGATTGAAATGTTTTAAACATGTAAAATGCTTAGATTTTCATCTAGTTTCATAATATGCCACTCTCATCCATGTTTAAAATGTTTAAACTTGCTGTTTATTTAATTTGCTTAAATGCCATGTTAAAATGATTTATTTCATAACTAATTAACCGTAACTCGGATTTAAATAAACTTTATATGTAAATGGGGTAGAAAAATGCCTAGTTTAACATGGTGCACTTCATTTTGCTGTTTAACAACATTAGAATTGTGTTTATGGCAGAACAGTAGCAAATTCAAAATATGCATATGAGGATTTTCCGGAATTGTTGTTTATGGTTTCCGGCCTCTTTTAACTTGCTTAAATAGTTAGTTTACTTATGCTTCACCCCTTGCCATGTTTAATAACATTTAATACTGTTGGGTACATAAACAAGAGCAAACTAAATAACTTGAATGTGGTGTTTCGTCAATATGCAACTCGTTGCATATTGAGCTCCACTTAAGTTGTAGTTTTGTTTGTGCACTTTGCCATGCCATGCCTCTTTAAACCGGACATGCATCATACTTGATTGTGCATCATGCCATGTTTATGTGATGATTGTTTACCAGGTTGTTTGCTTCTTTCTGGTTTGCTTCTCTCGTTAGCTTCGGTTTCGTTCCGGAGTTGTGAGGATTCGTTCAACTACGTCCGCTTGTCTTCTTCATGTACTCGTTCTTCTTCCTAGCGGGATTTCAGGCAAGATGACCATACCCTCGAAATCACTTCTATCTTTGCTTTCTAGTTGTTCGCTCTATTGCTATGCCGCGCTACCTACCACTTGCTATATCATGCCTCCCTTATTGCCATGTCAGCCTCTAACCTTTTCACCCTTCCTAGCAAACCGTTGCTTGGCTATGTTACCGCTTTGCTCAGCCCCCTTTTATAGCGTTGCTAGTTGCAGGTGAAGATTAAGTTTGTTCCTTGTTGGAACATGGTTATTATGAACTCTGTTGGGATATCACAATATCTCTTACCTTAATTAATGCATCTATATACTTGGTAAAGGGTGGAAGGCTCGGCCTTATGCCTGGTGTTTTGTTCCACTCTTGCCGCCATAGTTTCCGTCATACCGGTGTTATGTTCCTTGATTTTTGCGTTCCTTACGCGGTTGGGTGATTTATGGGACCCCCTTGACAGTTCGCTTTGAATAAAACTCCTCCAGCAAGGCCCAACCTTGGTTTTACCATTTGCCTACCTAAGCCTTTTTCCCTTGGGTTCTGCGGACTCAAGGGTCATCTTTATTTTAACCCCCCTGGGCCAGTGCTCCTCTGAGTGCTGGTCCAAACTAGAGCCCTTTGCAGCGCCACCTCGGGGAAACTTGAGGTCTGGTTTTAGTTGTACGGACTGCTCATCCGGTGTGCCCTGAGAACGAGATATGTGCAGCTCCTATCGGGATTTGTCGGCACATTCGAGTGGTCTTGCTGGTCTTGTTTTACCATTGTCAAAATGTCTTGTAAACCGGGATTCCGAGACTGATCGGGTCTTTCCGGGAGAAGGTTTATCCTTCGTTGACCGTGAGAGCTTATGATGGGCTAAGTTGGGACACCCCTGCAGGGTATTATCTTTCGAAAGTCGTGCCCGCGGTTATGAGGCAGATGGGAATTTGTTAATGTCCGGTTGTAGAGAACTTGTCACTTGACCCAATTAAAATACATCAACCGTGTGTGTAGCCGTGATGGTCTCTTCTCGGCGAAGTCCGGGAAGTGAACACGGTTTGAGTTATGCATGAACGTAAGTAGGAGTTCAGGATCACTTCTTGATCACTTCTAGCTTCTCGACCATTGCGTTGCTTCTCTTCTCGCTCTCATTTGCGTATGTTAGCCACCATATATGCTTAGTGCCTGCTGCAGCTCCACCTCATTACCCCATCCTTTCCTATAAGCTTAAATAGTCTTGATCTCGCGGGTGTGAGATTGCTGAGTCCTCGTGACTCACAGATACTTCCAAAACAGTTGCAGGTGCCGATGATACCAGTGCAGGTGACGCAACTGAACTCAAGTGGGAGCTCGATGAAGATCTTGTTCGTTGTGTTGTTTCTTTTCCTGTTGATCAGTAGTCGAGCCCAGTTGGGACGATCGAGGATCTAGCAGTTGGGTTGTCTTCTTTTCTTTTGGCCTTGACCGTAGTCGGTCTATGTGTGTATCTTATATGATGTATGAATTTGTTATGTATTGTGTGAAGTGGCGATTGTAAGCCAACTCTTTATCCCATTCTTGTTCATTACATAGGATTGTGTGAAGATGACCCTTCTTGCGACAAAACCACAATGCGGTTATGCCTCTAAGTCGTGCCTCGACACGTGGGAGATATAGCCGCATCGTGGGTGTTACACCACATCCGATGGAAGCCGTTCCTTGACCACGTTGACCACGCCGCGCCGAGAGCACCAGGGCGGTGGACGACGGCGGGGCCTAGGAAGGGGACGACGCGGAGCCGGGGAAGACACGGCAGTGGATGCCCACGCGTAGAGGAGTACGAGGGTTCACTGGTTCGCTGCGGTGTGAGGCTGCCGTCGCCGCAGAATAACAGGGGGTGTGGGTGAGTAGAGGGATGGCCTGGCCAGCGGTGGGAGTAGTAGGGGGCGGTGAGGCCTCCGCCGCATTGCAGCCGGCCATGGGAGGCAGGAGCACGAGGCACGACCGGCGCTGGTTTAGGCGGCTGGAGCAAGAAGACCAGAGGTTGAAGAAGCACTACAGCCGTTGGATGGACATCGTACGGTCACTGGAGCTAGAATCATGCATATTGACTAAGTTGACAAAGCCCTCCGTCCCCCTCAACTTAGTAGGCCCACAAGTCAGCCTGCCACTATACTAGGTCCCAGCTAACAGGGGGAGTATTCATTTTTTTGTGCGTAATAAGGAGGCACTTCCTTGCGTGCGAAGATATAGCTGGTGGGTCCGAGCTGTCAGCGGCAGTAACATTTTTTTCGCGAAATACAGAGGCCCTTTCGGTGGGTCCCTGATGTCAGGTGGAGGAATCATTATTTTGCGCGTAATAAGGAGGCATTTCCTTGCGTGCGGCCGTGGACCCAGCTGTCGGCCTCTCCACGTACAGTCCACTTCAGATGCATGTCGGTCGTTGACCACGTTGACCAGGCCGCACCGAGAGCACCAGGGCGGTGGACGACGGCGAGGCCTAGGAAGGGAACGACACGGAGGCAGGGAAGACTCGGCAGTTGTTTCCCACGCGGAGGGGAGTACGACTGTACGAGGGTTTACTGGTTCGTCTGCCGTCGCCGGAGAATAACAGCAGGTGTGGGTGAGTAGAGGGATGGCTAGGCCAGCGATGGGAGTACGGTGGGGCGGTGAGGCCTGCGCGGCAGCAGAGCCGGCCGCGGGGAGGAGGGAGCAGGCAGTCCCGCCGGCGCTTGTTTGAGCGGCTGGAGCAGGAAGAGCAGAGATTGAAGAAGCACGACGGCCGTTGGATGGCCATCCAACAGTCACTGCTTGTGCGTCAACCTTTTTTTAGGAAAGCCTCAAATCTGTGGAAAACAGCATACAACCCATCTGCCATTATTTCTAATAATTTACAGCCCATTTGCTAATTATTAAGGTTTTTTTGGAGCCCATATTCTTTTTGTTAGCATTACAGCCCATATTGTGGCCACGGTTAAAAAATTATACGAAATTTTGCATATTTCGGTGCGGTCCGAACTGTTTTTAATCCCGAAATTTCGACTCACATTCAAACTGATTTTAAAAATAAATGTATATCAATATAAAATCCAACAAATTCTCCACGCATAAAAATTAATGTAATTTAAAATCTCGAAATGAAAAAAAGATATTTGAAACTAATTGCCGGTTTGATGTGTTTTAAAAATGTACAGCCCATTTCTCATTACTGATGGGCCATTTTCTCGGCCAGCCGAATGAAAGCTCTCCTCGTCTTGAAAGATTTGCAGCCCAACAGGCCTGACAAAGCGACTTACTTGGCAAATCACAAAAAAACTGGGCTGTGGCCGTGGACCCAGCTGTCAGCCTCTCCACGTACAGTACTCTTCCGATGGAAGTCGTTCCTTGACCACGTTGACCACGCCGCGCGGAGAGCACCACGGCGGTGGACGACGGCGAGGCCTAGGAAGGGGACGACGCGGAGCCGGGGAAGACGCGGCAGTGGAAGCCCGCGCGGAGAGGAGTACGAGGGTTCACTGGTTCGGCTGCGGTGTGAGGCTGCCGTCGCCGCAGGGCCTGGCCAGCGGTGGGAATAGTAGGGGCGGTGAGGCCTCCGCGGCAGCACAGCCGGCCACGGGAGGCAGGAGCATGCGGCACGACCGGCGCTGCTTTGGGCGGCTGGAGCAAGAAGACCAGAGGTTGAAGAAGCACTACGGCCGTTGGATGGACATCGTACGGTCACTGGAGCTAGAATCGTTCATATTGACTAAGTTGACAAAGCCCTTCGTCCCCGTCAACTTAGTAGGCCCACAAGTCAGCCTCCCACCAAGGTGGGTCCCAGCTAGCCGGGGGAGTATTCATTTTTTGTGCGTAATAAGGAGGCACTTCCGGTGGGTCCGAGCTGACAGCGGGGGGAACGTTTTTTTCGCGAAATACGGTGGCCCGTCAGGTGGGTCCCAGCAGTCAGGGGGCAAACGTTTTTTTCGCAAAATACGGTGGCCCGTCCAGTGGGTCCCTGCTGTCAGTTGGAGGAATCATTATTTTCCGCGTAATAAGGAGGCACTTACTTGCTGCGGCCGTGGACCCAGCTGAGACTCTCCACGTACAGTATACTTCCGATGGAAGTCGTTCCTTGACCACGTTGACCTCGCCGCGTTCCGTTGCATGCATGCGTCCATGGGCGTGGTGCGTCCCCACTGTCAGCCTCTCACGTACAGTCATCTTCCGATGACTCTCGGTTGTTGACCACGTTGACCACACCGTGCCGAGCGCACCCAGACTGGAACGACCCGGAGATGGGGAAGACGGGGCAGTGGAGTCGCAGATGGAGAGGAGTGGGAAACTTCACTGGTTCGGGTGCGCGGCAGCACAGCCGCGGTGCCGCCCACGGGAGACAGGAGCAAGAACAGAGGTTGAAGAAGGAGCACGGCTGTTGGATTAACATCCAACGGTCCAGCTGCTAGAATCATTTGTTGATTAAGTTGACAAAGCCGTGCGTACACGTCCGCTTAGTAGGCCCACAAGTCAGTCACCAAATCTGACGGGTCCCAGCTGTCAACGGGATGAATAATTTTTTTCGCAAAACAAGGAGGCACTTCCTTCCGTGCGAAGATACAGCCGGTGGGTCCCAGCTGTCAGGTGGAGAAATAATTTTTTTCGCAAAACAAGGAGGTCCCTCCTGTAGCTGGTTCGAATCCAAACCTAGACTATGACTATATATGGTGCTATGCTACTCTGCAAGTAATGAAACTGACATATCCAACGTTCGCTTCTCCTCTTCTCTACTTACTCTGCCTAGCATCAGAAGCTCTGGCCGCAGCAACCATGTCCGCTGGCTGCTCGTCCACCTGCTCTTCAGCAGGCAACAACCAGATATGCGCCAAGTCGCCACCCGTACCATCGCCTGTGGGTCTCATCACACCCCCGCCGGCACGCGCACCGCAGCCGATTGCTCATCGCAACCCGCTGCCGTTGGTGTGGTGCCACTGCTGCAAATCACGCAGAGTCATCCGTCGCGTCTCAACCACAATCCGCAACCCTGGCCGAGTCTTCTACAAATGCCCGAATCATGGGGTAATAATATGTTTAAGTGTTGTTCTGCTGCTTTCAGTTGCTGATTTTTTAATAGTTTGGTTGATGATCTTCCAATTTGATTCGTGCAGAAAAGGGAAGATTCGTGTGATTTGTATTTCTGGGAAGTTGCTGATGTGGGGGAATGCAACTACGCTGATTATTTGGTTAGCCGAGGAATCCCAATACCAGCAGGTTGGGGTGTTGGACAAGTAACTGAAGGAACGGCAGAAGAGGAAGATGCAGAGCAGAAGGTTAAAGATGCAGTTCCTCTGATCATGGCCAAGCAACAGCTGCTGAACGGCCTTGACAGCAATGAGGAGATGAAAGAGCTTGTGAAGATAATGGGCAAAATCGATGTGCTCTGTAGGATGATTGTCTCTTTATTTGCAGTGTATGTAGCACTCGTGATGTATTCAGTGGCTACGACATGAGCACTTTGCTGAAACTAGTAATGAATGAAACCTGTGTAGCAGGCTGGGCGTAGTGTTGTGAACATCTAATGATTTCTATTAACGGAAATCAGGGGGTATCCCCTTTTGCTCATATAAATAAATAAATAGCAGAGGCCCTGTCGGGTCAGCTTTGTTCTCATTCGAAGACGTCGAGCAAATTGCAGTCCAACAGCAAACTATGTCATCAAATTCAAGTTTCACAGCCAAATATGAGTACAACTAAACAACAATGTCATCATGTTTTAGTTGTCATACAATCACCAAACACAAATCAGCATACATAACAAGTGATGTTCTCACAGCAAAATACTAAACAACATGTTCATCAGGTTTCAGTTGTCATAGCAAACACAATTTCACATAGTAGATAAAAAACGTCTTCTGACAGGCAAATACGACAAAAGCAATGTAATCATCATCCGCAGCAGCAGCGTCAACATCTTCGCCATGTGTATCAGTCTGAATCGTAATTCCCCACGGTGTCATCTTCTTCTTCGTCCTCAACGTCCTCGAACGTTGGCTTCTTCTTGATCAACTCTTGTATGTCCACAGCACGACAGGCAATCTTTTCGCCGGCGTCATTGACGTGATGGTTCTCAAAGATATTAGGAACATCTGTGTTATCTTGTACATCAGGAGCAGTGTAAGCATCATCTTGTTGTGCAACTTCATTAAACGAATTCCTCTGCTCAAACCTTTGCAATACTCTCCAGTCATCGCTACGTGCAAATGTGTCTTCCAAGAAAAATATCTGTGTTGCTTGATTTGCCAAAATAAAAGGCTCGTTGGTCTGGTACGCCGCCTTGACATTGATGGATTTGAAATAATCATCAGCTCTGGGTTTTGCGATCCTGGAAAACAGGTTATACCAACGACAGCACAACAGAACCACACACCGATGATCCTCGAAACTGGAGATATACTGCAACTGAACAATGTCTGTTATGTTAGCATACATTTCAGTTGTCTCTTTGTCATACGTATCCGTGCTCATGATGGCACTGTTTTGTGTCTTCCTGCCTTCGTCTCGTGCAAGGGTGTTGTAGCGCACATCTCCAACAACGCAAGATTCATAATGTCTTACCCGAGTATCAGGACCCATTGCTAGTGAGTAAAGGGCATCATCAACTGCCTGCCCATCCTCCCGCATCTTCTTAACCTATGGTTAGAAAATAGACAAGCTGATCATCTTATGTACTCAATATATTAAAAAAACTGACAGTGCACTTCAAAAGCTTACATGGTTCTTGAACCATTTCGCAAATCCTGCCATAACCAGTTTGTCAATGTTTCTTGGATTTTGCGGCAGTAACTCCTCTTTGTAGATGCTGCACAACATAGTGATCGCGTCAAACATCTAAATATATAAGAATGTGCTGCAAGTTTAGTAGATTACGATGTATAAGCTGCAGTACTGCACTTACTTGATATAAGGTAGTATCTCAGGACAGTTATTCAACACATACCAAACCATTTTGTCCAAATCTTTAGGTTTGTCCTCTTGTCGACTCTTCCCTGTAACTCGAACAGAATAATCGAAAACATTGAGCCCGGGATTGTCTTCACCCACCTCTTTGCTAAGCTGATCAGCTGTTTCAATGTATTTTGAGCAGAATGTCAACGCTTCTGTAGCAATGTAGGCCTCTGCAATGGAACCCTCGGGTCTAGCTCTGTTCCTAACATAGCCCTTGAAAGTGCCTAGCCGCCTTTCAATAGGGTACATCCAGCCATACTGTACTGGACCTCTAAGTAGTGCCTCATCAGGTAGATGAACAGCCAAATGCACCATCACATCAAAGAAGGCTGGAGGATATATCTTCTCAAGGTCGCATAGGATAGTTGGTATCTTGTCTCTAAGACGCTCCAAAGCATCTATCCTGATATTCCTACTGCAGAGTTCCCTGAAGAATTGTCCCAACTCTGCAACTGCTCTGTATAAGTCAGGGCGGCCCAATCCTCTAAGGATAACAGGTAAAACCCTTTGAAGTAGGACGTGGCAGTCATGAGTTTTCAACCCTTGTACCTTGTTTCCATCTGCACTGACTCTCCTTTCAGGGTTGGAAGCAAATCCATGTGGGAATCTCACACGTGACAGGACCTCGCAGAATTCTTTTCTTTTTACCTTGTCCAAGACGTACACAGCTGGTGCCATATCCCGTGGTTTACCTTCATCTTGCACCTGCAAATCCTTTCTGATACCCAGGTGTGTCAAATCAATCCTAGATTTTAAGGTATCTTTCGTCTTGCCTTCAATATTAAGAAGTGTGCCGATAATGCTGTCACATATATTTTTCTCGATGTGCATCACATCAAGATTATGCCGCAGATCCAAATCTTTCCAATACTCCAAGTCCCACAAAGTGGACCTGCGGGTAAACAATAATCTCTCTTCTACCCTGCCACGCTTCCTTTTCCCGCTACCATTACCAGGATGGTTTCCTGGTGTAATATGCCTGACCTTCTCTAATTCCACTTGCAACTCATCGGCGGTGAGCCTCTTTGGCGCATCACGGTTTTCATGC
Source organism: Triticum aestivum (assembly GCF_018294505.1). Lineage (NCBI taxonomy): Eukaryota > Viridiplantae > Streptophyta > Magnoliopsida > Poales > Poaceae > Triticum > Triticum aestivum. The sequence continues at coordinate 472,620,520 of NC_057808.1, forward strand.
TTTGCATTGAACACATGTCTTCGGTATTTTCTAGGATGCGGCTTGTCCTTGGCAAGGAAACGGCGGTGTCCAATGTAACAGATCTTGCTAAGTATTGCGTATGACAGCGGATTCCTGTCACAGCGAACACATGCATTGTAACCATGTGTCGTTCGCCCTGACATAGTGCCCAAAGCCGGATAATCATGGATGCACCAAATTATAACAGCACGCAGAAAGAAATCAGCTGGTGGGCTGCTATATAGGTCTCGAGTGAGAACACCCTTCCATAGCTGTTGAAGTTCCTCCACAAGAGGCTCCATGAACAAATCAAAATCCTTTCCAGGACTTTTTGGACCTGGGATGAGCAAGGCCATCATGTAGTTTGATTCTTTGGTGCAGACATTTGGAGGCATGTTGTAAGGGATAACAAGCACTGGCCACATGCTATATGTGGCGCTCTGGTGGCCAAATGGGTTAAATCCATCTGAAGCTAAGCCAAGTCTAATGTGTCTCGGGTCAGCAGCAAACTCTTTGTGTTTATCATTGAAGCTTTTCCACTCACTACCATGAGATGGATGGCTCATTACATTCTGATCTCTGTACTCCTGGTTCCTAGAATGCCACAGTACATCCTCTCTTGTTTCAGCATCATGAAACAACCTCTGCAATCTTGGTATAATTGGAAAATGTCTCAGAACATTATGAGGAATCCTCTTCACAGCATCGCCATCTTTCCATCTTGATGATTTGCATTTCGGGCATTCACTTAAGTTGGCATAATCCTTCCGGAACAGAACACAATTATTCTTACAAACATGGATCATATCATATCCAATTCCAACTGCACGAAGGAAATTCTTCATTTTACTGTAGGTGTGTGGCAGCTCAGACGCATCTGGGAAAGATTCGCGGAAAGCAGCCAACATCGCATCGAATGATTTGTTGGTCATCCGCTCAGATGTCTTCACCTGAAGAAAGGTGACCATAGCTGAGAATACTGACAGCTTATTTCCTGGGGTGACAGCAACGTTGCATTGTTCCAACATGCGGGCCCACCGTTTTTCTTCTGCAGGTGAAAGTTCACGGAATGCACGAGCATTTCGTAGCATTGTTTCAATGTTGGTCAAACTCACTGGCTCCGCCACCACCACCTCCTCCTCCTCTTCCACCTGAGCATCAGGCAGATCAAGATGGTGATCTGCTGCTTCCACGTAGTCAATAACATTGACGTTCACAGCTTCACCATGATGAACCCACCTAGTATATGTGACCGACATCCCATACAAGTGTAGATGATTTTGCACAGTTGACTGGGGTCTTGTAACTGAATTCATACAACTGCTACACGGGCAGAGCACATCTGATTTCGGACCACCGTACTCAGCTCTGATAAAGTTCATGAAGTTTTCAACCCCCTCGACATATGCAGCGGAGAATCTTCGAGCAGAAGTTATCCAAGTCCTGTCCATCTGTTAGACATACAAATTAGTTCTTCTACTAGATATTACAGGAAAAACATATATGCTTTTTTATGAAGTCCAGAAAAAAATACCTAGGTCGATGTCTAAAGCTATGGCAAGATATTTGGACGAGCAGATCTAAGTAACGAAATATATGTAAAGCTAATTCAGCAAACAGATTTGAGTGCCAAATTATGGCAGGCTGTTTCAGCAGTCAATGAGGCCGAGCACACAGCCATCGAACTATCGAAGGCCATCGCAGCAACAAAGATCGAGTATAAAACGGTGTAGAGCTATTTCACCTAACAGATTGGCTACTAGACCATGGCAATCTACGTCACAATAAATATATGGCAGGATATTTTAGCAACTAATCGGCCTTGGCATGCCATCTCAGCTAAGCAGATTGAGTGCAGAACAGGGCAAGGAAGCTTCTTAAGCAGAGCATATTGACAGTAAACTACTTCGGCAAACAGTGAGATTAACAGCGTCTATCAGCTAACATTCAGCGCTACACCGACATGAACGGGGCCTCAGTCTAGAATGCGCGTACCGTGGGAGAAGCTGACCGCCGTGCGTCTCCACACGAACGTCGCCAGCGGTGGCGGCGCTGACCGCCGTGCGCCTCCACAAGAACGTAGCCAGAGGTGGCGGCGCGGCTAGAGGACGGCAGTCTACGAGAGCGTACTGTGGGAGCGAGAGGATCGCCGAACCGCGGCGCCGACGTATCGGCGCGGCGGGGAGGGCGGCTTTGGCGGAGCGAATGGAGTGGAGGGGGACAGGGGGGAGGGGGGTTTGGGGAATATTATTGGCTAGTTGGCCGAAGGGCGGTTGAATCGGATTTGGGGGGAATTTTTGGGTGTGGGGGGGGGAGGATTTTCGCGCGGTGGGCGGGGGGAGTTTGGCGCATGGTCGGTTTCTCCAAGTGCAGTCCCACGTGTCAGTGAAGAGGCAAGCCGAAGCGCGTTCCGTTTGCGTGAGCCGTGTGCAGGACCGAACGTGTGTGGGGTGCAATGCGACCGCGACAGGAGTGCTGTGAGTGTACCGCCTTTTTTCCTTTTAAACTAGGTGCTTCGCCCCCTCAAAAAAATTTGTTGCTTCGCGCGATCCATCGATACTACTACTAGTAATCCGGTAATCCCGACTAAAACGGCGCGGCCGGGTCTTTTCCCGCGCGATATGCTGGGAGGTTGGCTTAGTTGGGTTTTTTAGGACGAGTAATGCTACACCTACGTAATCCCAGTTACGTAATTAACGTAATGTGAAACGTGTGAGCTGTTGATTGTAGATTGGGGGGAGGGAGGGGCCCACCACCATGAAAATCAGGGGAGGAGAGAGAGAGGCAATTTACGTTAACCCTTTCGTAGGTTCCCGTAGATGTAGAAAGATGTGAAATGCGTGAATGTGTAGTGGACGTACTATTGGAGTGCCTAAGATAATTTGTGTATGTATAGACCCTATGTGTTTATTTTACTTCGCATGTTAGATTTGTCTCGGTTCAATAAAAAGCAGAGTTGGTGATGATGGTGTGCCTGTCATCCTGCAATATAGGCCGTCCGATCTATATCTAACGGATAGGAAGGAAACTATGACAATTTACCCGCACTCCTCTCCACATTTGCAGATAAGGCTTTCCCTCGTTCATCCTTTTCTCCCACAAGATCTTGATCTTCCGTGCAACGCACGGGCATCTTGCTAGTACTCCTACAATATGTATATTATTGTGAAAGTTCATATACACCGGCCGAGATTAATGCAAACACGGCAGATTTTCATTACATTTCGAACTTTTATAGGACAGAAAAATAAAAGAAACCCGACCCTAAACCTATTCTACGGCGGCGACCGACGTCCTCCATCTGCGATCTCTATGTACGGGGGCGGGGTTCAAGACCCGTGAAGTGAAGGTGCGGTCTCCGGCGAGGAAGAGTAGAACACGGGATACGGACCGGCCAGTTGGCACACCATGCCCTGCCGCCTCCCATGCCCTACTCATCCTCGGAGGAGTCCCCGACCTCGGCGGTGCCGGACGTTGGACGGCGGCAAGTAGGACGCGTGGCTGACGGTGCTCCCGTCGTCGGCCGCCAGCGTGGCCACCGCTTGTGCGGTCGCGTCCGCGTCCGGCTACGCCGCTATTGCGTCGCGAGAGGCGACTTGAGCGAGGGCGGCGACCTCGAGCTTCATCCCCGAAGACAAGCTCTCCCGCAGAGCGTTCGCACTTGCGGTCATGGCGGATGTGGTGCCAGGTAGGAGGACGATGCGCTATGGTGTGGAGGTTAGCTGGGCGTTGCCGCTTTAAGTAGCGCATTCCGGTGAGGCCAAGCGTCCGGGTGCGTCATTAAGTCGCCGGAGTTGGTTCCTCGGGCACCGAGCCTCTTAACGACGACATACGAACGGACGGCATGAATGCGGGCAGCTGGCGCCGGCTGGGAACGCACCGCGCGACGGCGCGAGGGACGAGGGTTTTGGTGTGCCAGGGTAGTCAGCTGCGGTCGTGGCAACGTTGGAGATGCCCTTTGCTCACATGCGATCCCCGCATGTCATTGAAAAAGCAAGACGACCCGGCATGGTCTCAGGTCCAGAGGATGCAGTTGGCCGCGCTACACCACTCCGCGGACGCGTCGCGGCGCCCCGTGCATCCTCGACGAGCCGGGTGTTGGGGTGTGTTTGGATTGTGGCCAAAGTGCACCTTACCAAAATTTTGGTCATGACCCAAAGATTGGTCTTTGTTTGGATGGTTGCCATTTTTTTGGCATGCCAATGAACTCTAGCCAACTCTAGTTCATTTTTCTTGCCAATGTCGGCCAAATCATGGGCAACCAATACCTCAACCAAAATTTTGGTCATGACCCAAAGATTGGTCTTTGTTTGGATGGTTGCCATTTCTTTGGCATGCCAATGAACTCTAGCCAACTCTAGTTCATTTTTCTTGCCAATGTCGGCCAAATCATGGGCAACCAATACCTCAACCAAAATTTTGGCTACCCAATGCTTTGATGGGGCAACCTTGGGCACAAACCAAACATACCGTTGGTCGTGCCACAGCACTAACGCCACCCTCGGCACACTGAAACCGACCGTGTCTAGCGACGATATGAGCGTGTCGCTCACCGCGGTCGCCGTGTCCAGAGGCGGTGCTGGAGCTGCGCCCCGTTGTTGGCCCCAACGACCCACATGAACGGTTGTCGGTGGCGAGGAGGTCGTGGGCCAGCTCCTCCATTGGACTAGTCTGCGCTACGTCGTCCCGACGGGTGTGCCCCACATGTCGGTTTCCCTGTTTTCCCGGCCATATTCGAGCGTCAGTGCTCCGCGTTGCGCATTAGGCCTTTCACTATGTAGGCCAAGCGAGACAACTTATTGTTTATTTGAGCCGTTCAAGTATAATCATGTGGCGTTTGCTTATTTCTCATTCCTCTCCAACCCTCTTCTCCATCGATCATGTCGCCCTCCAGTCGAGTCCATCCTCCCGCATGCCTCATTTGAACATTCCGCCGAGTATCATTCGCATGTACCCACCCTAGTCCTCTTTCAATAGATCTCCGGACCCCGAGATGAAATCGAGAGGGAACGAGTGGGGGCACGTGATACCTAAGGCGGATTCAAAATTTTGAACCGGTGATCATAGCATCCGCAAATCATATATAAAGGGTATTCAATGTTCGTTTCGTTTTTGAACGTACAATATACTCCCCCTATCCTTTCTAGTTTACATATAAGTTTTATGTGTAGTCAAAGTATCTCTACTTTGATCAAAAAGGTATCAACATTCAACAACGCCCAATCAATATTGTTAGATTCGTACGTACTCCTAGATTTGTACTCGAGATGGTTTCCAATTTGACTATTGACAAGATTAATAGTACATGAGATGTATAATGTGAAAATTATATCATTGGAAACTCCTTTCACATACGAATTTGACCGTATGCTTTGTGTAAGTTGCATGTCATATATTATTACTCTAACATTTGGTCAAAGTTAGCCTCGAAAAACGCATTAGACCCTGTATGCTTTGTGTAAGTTGCATGTCATATATTATTACTCTAACATTTGTGTAAGTTGCATGTCATATATTATTACTCTAACATTTGGTCAAAGTAGTATAGTGGAAGTGGATCCTCTGACGTAGGTATCCCTGCCTTACCCTCCCTTTCGGTCACTTACTGGCGGACCCCATGCTTGCTAGGCCCCGCATGTCAGTTACTCAATGGGTTCGGCCACGTCAGGGGATCCTCATCCGTAGTATACTCCCTCTGTTTTTATTTACTCCGCATAAAACGGAGGGAGTGGTGGTATAATAAATGACGCGGGCGGGGGAGGGGGAGGGACGTCGGTTTGCTCTCAACTGCGGTCCCACAAGCGAGCGAAAACGCAAGACGAAGCGCGTTCCATTCGGTGAGCGACGTGGAGGGTCCAGCGTGCCGGGCTGCAACGCGAACGCGACAAGAGCGATGTACAGTCAAAACCGATTGACCGGTCGTCACCGGAACCACTATTCACACCAGAACCTTCGCTGCTCGGCCTACGCCAGCCACTGCCCTAAAACCACACCAAATCTCCAGCCCATTCCCCCACCTTTCGATCCCCTAGCCCGCATCAAGCGTCCCCTAGTTCGCCGGAAAGCCATGGTGCGCCGCAAGATCACTTACTACAAGATGCTGACGCCGGAGCGCCGCGCAGAAATCGCGGCGGCGGTCGGCGCCACAGACCTCCGTTCCCAAGCTCGCTTTGCGGCGGGCCAATCCCCGAGTTCTCTGGAGCCAAGCTACGAGGAGGAGGAAGCCGATCCAATGTTCATGGCGGAGGTCGCGGCGCAGAAGGCCCCCGATGGGTATGAGACGATGGACGTCGACTTCGTGCCGGCGTCCGAGTCCCCCATGGTGCAGGCGGACCAGCGGTTCAACATGGCGATACTAAAGGAGGACCGGGAGGCAGAGGCTCAACTCGACGCGGAGCGCGCGCATGCCGCTGCCATCGAGGCTCTCCTGCAGGCGGAACCGGATGTCGTGGATGTGAACCGGGCGGCGGAGGCTCAACTTGAGGCGGAGCGCGCGGATGCCGCTGCCATCGAGGCCCTCCTGCAGGCGGAACCGGACGTCCTGGACTTGAACCGGGCGGCAGAGGCTCGACTCGACGCAGAGCGCGCGGATGCCGCTCTCATCGACGCCCTCCTGCAGGCGGAACCGGACGTCCTGGACTTGAACCGGGCGGCGGAGGCTCGACTCGACGCGGAGCGCGCGGATGCCGCTGCCATCGAGGCCCTCCTGCAGGCGGAACCGGACGTCCTCGACTTGAACCGGGCTGTGCTCTCGTCCGTGCAGAGCGCCCGCACGCTCCGCTTGAACGAGTAGCTGGAGGCCGAGGACAACCACGGTGCGGAGACACACGTCGGCAGCGACGGCTGGTTCGCGCCGGCAGCCAAAGACGACGAGGCCGTCTCTTTCCGCGAGCAGTGATAGTTTTTCTTTATGTTGTTGTTTTTATGGATCTTTTGCTGTGTAAAAACATATATTTGTTATGCAAGTCGCCTGACTTGGGTCAGTCTACCATTTCAGGCGGTTGGATGAATATCCTACGTCTCCTAACCCTTCTTTCCTTCTTCCTCACCTCTTCTTCTTCCCCAACAGACCACCGCACGGGCCGTACGGATACTCCCCAACATGCGGTTGGATAAACATACTCTATGAACGAAAATTATGTGTCAGCGATAGGATGGCTGAGTTTGGTTTGTTCACATGCGACAGCACGTGTCAGTGAGGGTGCGTTCCCTTGGTTGGGTTTGCGGCGTGCAGGAGCGACTGTGTGAGGGTGCGGTGCGACCGCGGCGTGCAGGAGCGACCGTGTGAGGGTGCGGTGCGACCGCGACAGCCGTGCGCAAGTGTACCTCCTTCTCATTTTGAAAACTTTAGGCAAGCTTGGCAAAAATGTGTGGCGAAGTTTGGCAATGCAAGGCCTAGACCCAAACAGGATAAGTACGTACGTACTAGGAGTACTAGTGTTAAAAAAGAAAGGCGGGGTTTTCCTTCGCGGGATTTAATCGATACAAATCCTCGTTTCACGTGTCAATTAATGCGTATTTTTTTCTCCAAAGACCAAAGAGCTAACCATCTCACTCCTCATCGCTTGATTAATGCAGCGCCATGCAAACCAACCTTCTCACTTCCGCATGCATGCAGGGGATATTAATGTCCTTGGTTGCTAACCCCATCAATTTTGCCTCGATTAGTGTTAGTGGCCCTTTGCAAATTGTAATTTTGATATACTGGCCTTGTGTACAAAAAAATGGAGGTAGTAACTATATTTGACTTCCTTCCCCATTGCGGTGACGTCGACGATATCTTTTTTTGGTGGTTTGGCGAAGTGCGTTCGACGGAGAACACCATTGAGGGAGACCACGGTAAGTCGTTCGCAAGTGCCGCCTGCAAGCCGAGACAACCGCCTTATTTGCATCCAGGAAGTCCTTTACTAGTACTACTAGGAGTACTAGTGCGGTGAGATGGTTTCTCGAAGAAGACGATGGAGAAGCGGAGTCAGCGAAGAGTGAAATGATGGTTGCTTCGTCCGTGCTTTTGTGATTTGACGCCTCACTGCTTTGTGATTTGTGATAGAAGGGACAGGGGAGTAGACTCTGTGCTCTATACTGTACTACATGCGTCCAAGCATGGGAGAAAGAGGAGAGACGTTGCATTTTTCTATTCCTTCAATCAATCAATCAGGGAGCTTCGGTTCCATCTTTTTGGCTTTGGCAACACCGTCCACAATGGTTCCCACGATGCCAAAAGCTATTTTCACATTTGGCTACACATTGTGGATGCCCTTAACCGTACCACTTGGTTTTGCTCCTGTGTGCTATCTATACAAATCTCAATTATATTGATCTAAAAAATTATAGAATCAAGATTAGTAAAAAGGAGGTGATTTTGCCGCGCGGATGGCGGGGGAGGTTTCTTATTTGAGCAATGCTACATCCACGTAATGGTTTACGTAAAGTTACGAACTGATGTGATGTGGGACTATTTGATTGGATTAAAGGAGAGGATTAGGCCCACCCCACCTGAAAATCAGGGGGGCATATATAGATTAGATGGAAAGTATACGTAGCAGCTACGTAGCCCTTTGTAAGTCTAGGATTAGGCTTCTTATTTTCGGAGGACGTTGTCCTGGCGGTTTGCTAACATGCGGTCCCACGTGTCAGTGCTTTACCAAGCCGATCCGCGTCCCACATGAGGCAGAACAACGGCAGAAGCAACACGTGGTTAAGTTGAAGAAGATGAGGGAGAAGCGGATTCAGCAACGAGTGAAATGATGGTTGCTTCGTCCCTCCAACTTAACTGCGGGAAAGGTGCAGCTTGTGATTTGACGCCTCATTGCTCATTACTACGCCGGCGCCATGACTGGGGTGCTTCACCCCGGCTGCTCTGCACTGTATTCCGGTATGGCACGTGGACCCGGTAGCTTGATGTCCCACATGTCGGCGAAAGGGACTAGAAGATTTATGAAAGCGAGCGCTCCACTCTTACGACGGAGGAGTAGACGACACGACGGCCCAGTGAACTGTCACTTGTAGTACTGTATAGTACTATAGTTTTGCTGTTTCGCACGATCCATCGATACAAACCCGATTAAACAGGAAAGGGCGGGATTTTTCCCGCGCGGTAGATGATACTGGCCATACATTTCAAAGGCAATTTTAATGTATGCAAACTGAATAATTATAAGTAACAATATGATATCTAGTAAAACTAAAAACACATATGATTTATTGTGTTAGAGTGTAGTAGTAGTGCTGTATTGCATAGTTGTTAGATGTAACATGCGAGAACGTGTAGAGATGTAGTTTTGGAGGGCCTACAGAGAGAAAAGCGTAATACGGTCACCGAACTTCAGAATAAGCTGATTACGGTCACTATATACGTTTTGCGGTGATTATACGGTCACTTGCTCACAGTTCAGCATCGGATTGCACTCTGTTGACCGGCCAAATAGTCTGCGTGGCGCCATGTTGACTAGTTAAATTGACCACGTTCCTTGTGGGTCCCACCTGTCAGTTCGCATAGGCAAAAGGTCAGATAAACACAAATTTACGCAGGCGCGACAAGGCTCCAACCCGTGCGCGGGAATCACCTGGTTGTGTATGTGTCTGTCAGGGCCTGATGTGTGCGCATGCACGTGTAGGTTGAGCACTTGAGCGTGAGAGTGTGTGTTGGTCGTGTGGTGTACTGGTGTGTGCATGCATGCGTGCGTGTGTGCGTGTGAGTGTTGGTGCGTGCGTGTGAGTGTTGCGTGCGTGCGTGGCTGCGTGTGTACGTGTGAGTGTTGCGTGCGTGCGTGGGTGCATGTGTTTGTGTGAGTGTTGCGTGGATGCAGTTCGTGTGCATGCGTGCGTGTGTGTATAATCACCACACCAGCTCCTGTGTGTTAAAACAGACGGCTCAGCATACCAATACAAGGCCACCTTGTCCGCTGTGCCCGCGGTCATGACTTCGAACCACCGTCCAAATATTTTTTTGTCGTTTGTTTTCATTCTTACTAGCAAGATGCCCGTGCGTTGCACGTAACATCAAGATGCATTTGTATGACTTGTTTATCTTGTGAGAGAAAAGGATGAACGAGGGAAGGCCTTATTTGCAAATGTGGAGAGGTGTGTGGGTACCTTTTTGCAAAATTGCCATAGTTTCTTTCCTATCCGTCAGATATAAATCGGACGGCCTATATTGCAGGATGGCAGGCACACCATCATCACCAACTCTGTTTTTTATAAGAGTGTATTTTATGTATTTTATAAGAGTGTAGATGTAGAGTAGATACAAGTCGACAGGTGGGCACGATGGTAGTGAGATAATGTGATGCAACACTAGAGGTGCCACGTGGAGCGTTTAACTGGTCAACTAGTCATGTCATGAGCAAATACAGAGTTGTACGGTGAGCCCGTGACTGTATAATAACCACTAAACGTAAATGGTGACCGTAATGAGTGGATTCTGAAGTCCAATGTACGTATCGTGCTTTCGCTTCAAATACAATGATCGTCATTGCATATATCGCGAGAGAAAGATGAAACATGCGTGAATTTTCTGGGGGCTTACTTTTAGAGGACCTGGAGATAGTTTTGTGTGCATACGTGAAAGGGGCGTACAGGGGGGTATGCGATGGAGAGAGAGATGCTCTTCGTTTCTCTTTATTATGACTAACTTTGTATATAGTATAAAAATATACAAATTCACAGTGCGGAATAAATATCATTGTGGGCACCATGCAATGCAAATTAGCGTTCGTACTCCTCCATATAACTTTGTAATGTTGTATATATGTAGAAACTCTAAAATAATTTTTTGGCCACACTTTATTCAAAAGGAATGTTGTATGCGAAATAAACGTGAAGAGAGGGCTTTTTAGATCAATGGGGTACGTGATGTAACATGTGTGAATGTGTAGTTGATGCATTTGGCGGGGCCTAGAGAGGTATGTGTGTGTATTACGTATTCGAGAGAGGCATGGATAGAGGGGCCGACGGGGGGGGGCGTGGGAGAGATAGCACGAGAAATGAGAGTGGTCTAGAGAGAGAGAGACGAATATGACGTCACGACAAGAGATTCCATTCCCTTGAGTGTGTATATGCAAGGGGGAGGGAATAGAGGCACCAGGAGAAATTTTCTGTGTGTGTGGTGTTTGTGTTGGTATGTGTGGGTGTGAGAAGATAATGAGACGTGGGGGCAGAGGGTGTGTCACCGCGTGAGGTCCGGTGGGTCGAGGTGAGGCCCTTCGTTCGGTTCCGTCCTGCGCCACATTGGTCGGCCCGTGACGCATTTAGGAAGACCCATGGATGACTAGTCGTACAAGACAAAGATAGCAGAATTGTGAAGGACTCTGTGTCCACTGACAAAGCCGGCTAGGATTTGTAACCCTAGGTTCTCGGACTAAGGTAACCCCTTTATCTCTGATATTACTATTCATCCAACCTAACTTTAAGGGGCATCCTACAGAATGCTCTGCTAGAATCATACTCGTCGATTAGGAAGAGAGGTGTGAGACAATGCGTGAGAGACAGGCGTAAAGATAATGTGCGTACATGAGACACGTAGGCAGGTCCATGTATATAGAAAGGGTCGATGAGGATTGTGCGTGTGTATGTTTGCGAGAGGAAGAGTGCTTGTGATAAAGGTTAGTGAAAACAGTTGTAAATGGTTACGAGAGGGAGGGAGGGTTATATCTAGAGCATGTGTGCGAGAAAGACACCTCGGGAGAGAGTGTGTGAGCATGTGTGAGAGACCACCGATGGAGAGTGAAACTACACGTAAAAGACTGCTCTACACATTGATTAAAGATATAAATTGTATCCAAATATTAGGATGGGATCATGATATTTGCAATTCGCGTAAGGAGCCGTCATTGATCCATCAGACATCTAGATTCTATCGAATTTGAGCATGTCTATGTTATTATTCGACACAATTGATCCACATAGTTAGTATTTTGAACTCCAGACAATGCATCGCTTTAGCAATCGAATATAAACGTGAGTATAGTTCATGTTGTGTGTGTAAAGCACATTATACATACGAAAGTTACACAATGGACATTATAAATAGCTACCTATGAAATAGCATACATTTGAATACAACTTAAGGTGGTTTAAAAAAATTGAATTCAACATGAAGTCCATTCAATAATTTGAATTTGATATCATGGCATTTGTAAACCATACCTAAATTATGGGGGCACCAATCTTTGCTCTGATTTTGTACATAATAGCATATGTAGTCGTGTACAAAATAGATTCAAATTTAGCTCATCCATTCCAAAATAATCCTAGTTATAGGATTTTCAAGTGTCAAAAATTCAAAAAGAAGCGGATAATTTAATGAGGTTTTCAAACATACAAGGTCAAATATAACGTTGTCTATTTAGGTCAATCCTCGTAGTTCAACAGTACTCTAAACGTGAATGCTTGTGTTTCAAAATTTCGAACGAAGCGCCAAAAGAGCCTCTACTCGCCTGAAACCGCGTGAGACCAATGTTTGGTAGTATAGGGAAATTACTTTTCTAATAACTCCGACCCGTGAAACCTACCGGCCTGACGTCCAAAGGTCTAAACCGGGGTAGGTTTGCAGCTTCATCTAGACGCCACGCAACCGCATCCAAAAAACATTCATACACAATGGCCGCCTAAGCACACATGCGCGCGGCCGAAATAGCTCCCGCCCACTATTTGGGACACCTGGGATTACCATCCTACCCCCGACCCGCGGTAGGTCCGAAATTTAAGAGGGGGGCAAAGTTTGTACTTTCCCCAAATTTCAAACAAGCGCGTCCCATCTTCTGTTCAAAAAAGCCAAAACCAAGCGCGTCCCAGACCGAAACATGGTTCCCCCCACTTATCCGATTCCCCATTCGTACTCCGTGGGCGCCAAAACTACCTCTCCACCAGCCGCGAAACCCCGGCGTCCTCCGTCCGCCACCCCATCCCACCCATCAACCGCGCCCTCCTCCATCACGCCGGAGCCGATACCCCGACGTCGTTGTCCACCGCAACCTCAACCGCAACGCCCTCCACGGCTAGTAGTTGAAGCCGAGGCCGAGCCGTCCGTACCCGAGCCAGTTCAACCACGCCGTCCTTCGCCTCACCGCTGCCGCTCCAACTTCGCCACCCTCCACCGCACCAGAGCTGTTCCTGCTACGCCGTCCTTCGCCGCCTCGGATCTGCTTCCCCTCCGCCGACATACGGCCACAGCAACACAGTCAACAATTTGGCCATGGGTTCGTCCAAGCCTGCACCCTCCAGAACATCGGTTTCCCCAATAAAAAGAAGAAGATCGGCGCGACATGTGGAGGTGACCACACCGGCAACCGAAAAAGGTACTCCTCTTCCCTTATTCGTGCAAATCTTACGTCTCTGCTTGCACGGTATTCATCCCACAGAAGACACTAGTTGACCGCTTCTTCTTGATACTAGATGTTCCTAGTAGCTCGCGATGCACAAGGTTTCTCCTCATATACTATTTGACCTTAGCTAGAGGTCCGTCGCCCCCCTGAATTTCAATTTCTGGCCAGTTGATTCCCAATTAACGGAAGCATTCCCCGGCATAACAAGCGCTAGTACGCCTATTACACCGGGGAAGCAGCGCCTTGGTGTTTATCTTAGGGGTGTGTGCGTCCTAGAGCTACTGGCGCCCGATCTGGAGGTCGGCCGGGATTAAAGGGATGGCCTGGGGGCGCTGCCAAGCACGGCGGTGGTGTGAGGTCGATGGGAGGGCGGGGCGGCGGAGGCAGGGGTCTGGGCCGGTGGTCGCTGGCGGTTCGAGAAAGATCGTCAACAGTGACTGGCGGGAGGTAGATGAAGGCCATCTGCCCGTTCCTTATAGATCGGACGGTTCATTAAAAAAATCGACTGACCTATTTATTTTCAGTCGACTGTTATCTTAGATATGACCACATGTGGTGGTGTGCTGGAGGAGTACCTGCATTTCCTGTGCTCATATATTACAAAATCATACGAAGTAGAATCTAATTTTGTTTGCCATGCAATGTTGTAGAGCTATCATATGTCTCCTGTCATTTATTTTTCAGCCACCTGCTATCTGCTACTTTTACAGTGCACAAGTTCTGCACACACTTCACCCTTACTCTCACTATTGTGTTTTTATGCAAGGGTATTTCAGACTCTGCTGCCATGAGAGAAGCCAAAAAGAAAAGAGAGAAGTCGCTCCAGCTTCGTGTGCGGTTAGGCAAGACACGTTACAGCGCTATAAAGGGTGCAGTGTCAGCAGATGGAGACGGTAAAAGTGGCTCTGGAGTTGATGACCTCGCTCGCAATGAACCACCATCCCAGGTGCTTGCTTTAACTTCGCGGTGTCATATGTGGTTGCATGTTCCATATGGTGTCTAGCTTGTATTCGAAAGGCCGAAGTCGGTAAGATAAGGAAAGATTTTTTTTTTACATGAACCACCATCCCGTGAGCACCGGAAGACAAATAGCTAGTCAGGGCACTGACCGAGCCAGTGACAAGCCCAGCAAAGATAGGCATCACCTGGAAGCCAACTAAAAAGCTGCGATGGTGGCGAAGCAGCCCGCCTCCCACCAGGCTCTCAGGTCCTAGATGATCATGCTCACCACTCCAACCGGATGTCTAGCTTGTATTGCTTCCAATTTGGTTAAATTGCATCTGCTTAGCTTACACATTATACCTTTGAATATGACATGCCTTTCTGTTTTTGGTACATACTAGTACATCTGTGTATTAACCATGTTCTTACATCAAACTAATGTTCTTGTGTATCCCTCATCAATCACTTATGACGAGGCAGGCAGGCAAGGGGACTACTCCTCATTTAAAGAATGCAGCGTCAGCCTCCCGACATGATTCTCAAGAAACAGAAATGCTAGATGAAGATAGTGAACGTAGCTCTGTAGTTGATTACAGCATTTCCCCTACACTAGCATCGCAGGTGCTTGCTCTAACTTGGCAGCGTGATATGTGGTTGCATGTTGCATATGGTGTCTAGATTGTAATTCTTCCAATCTGGTTAAACTGCATGTGCTAGTCTGCTTAGCTTATACATTATACCTGTTAATGTGACATGCCTTCCTGTATTTAGTACATAGTACATCTGTCTATTAAGCATGTCCTTACATAAAACTATTGTTTTTTTGTATCCCGCATCAATCAACATGACGAGACACCTTTAGTATATGCAGTGCGATATTAGTTGCATCTTTCATATGATTTATAGCATGCACTGCTTCTAATTTGTTGAAATTCCATTTATGATGGGACGCTTTTAACTTGGCAGAGTCATATTGGTTGCATCTTTCATGTGGTGTCTAGCTTGCATTGCTTCTTATTTGCTGGAATGGTTTCTGCTTAGTTTACACAAACAGTTGTGAACATGCCATGCCGTCCTGTTTTTCGTACATATTCCATCCTGGTATCATGTGTTTTCCTTACATCAAAGTAGTGATTGTCAGTATCATGCATGAATGAGTTCTGAAGAGAGAATTTTATTGCTTTTTCTTGTCGGTTTTACTTGACAATTCGAAATCAATAAAGCGGAAGGAAGTTAGCAAGGCAGCGGATAAAGGTGCTCCTTCTGAACGGAGGGCCTCTACAGTTTCTACTCCTCCACACCCCCAAGATGATTTCCAAGACAACACATGCATAGACACTCAACAAAGCTGTGTTTATGATGAGCACGTCTCCCCTAGTGCAGCATCACCGGTGCTCCCTCTAACTTGGCACTGTTATATGTGGTTGCATGTTATGTGTGATGTCTAGCTTGTATTGCTTCTAATTTTGTTGAATTCCATATGCTTACTTTACACATTATACTTGAATAAGACACGTGTTCCTGTTTCTAGAACATACAATATTTGTCTATCACACCATGTTCTTACATCAAATTACTACTGTTGTGTAACCTGCAACAATCACTTATCATAAGACACGTTTGACTTTGGAGTGTGATATAGGTTACATGTCACATTCTTTTCTAGCTTGTACTACTAATTTGTTGAAATGTCACTTATGACGAGACCGTTTTAACTTGGTAGAGTGATATTCGTTGCATCTTTCATACGGTGTCTAGATTTCATTGCTTCTAATTTGTTGAAATGCCTTCTCCTTAGTTTACACATCATAAGCTGTGAATATGCAATGCTGTGAATATGCAATGGCACTAATGACGAGGGACCTCTAACATGGTAGTGCGATGTTGTTTGCATATTGCATATGATTTATTTCTTGTGCTGCTTCACATTTGTTTAAATGCCATTTATGATGAGACACTGTTAACTTGGCAGAGCAATATTTGTAGCATCTTTCATATGGTGTCTACCTTCCATTGCATTGCTTCTAATTTGGTGAAATGTCTTCTTCTTAGTTTACACATCATAGTTCTGGTTATCTCTTCCGTCCTGTTTTTCATACATATTACATCCTCCTATCATGTGGTTGTCTAACATCAAAGTTCAGTTCGTCTGCATCACGCATCAATTTGTTTTGAAGAACTAAATTGTTATTCGTTTTTCTTGTCGGCTTGACTTAACATGGCACAGAGAAAGAGGAAGAAACACAGAATGGCAGGGAATGAGAAGCGGATGAATCCTTCAGATTCTGCTTTCACTGATGGTGCAATAGAAGGTCAAAGTCCAGTGAAAAATTCTACAAACATGGCATCCCATGCTACACAAGTTGCAAAAAAATCCAAACAGAAACAAATAGCTGCCACCAAACAAGTAGAGTCAGCCCTAGTTCTTGCAACACCTACCACAGTACTACCAGCTGCACGACTTACTCGTGCGTCAACTGAGCTAGCAGCACGTTCCCAAGCTCCCTTGCCACCTGACACTACTTCCCAAGCACTCTTGACACAAGACGAGTTGGCAATATCAGATGAACCTTGTGAGCTTCAACAGCAAGAAGGTAGTTGCTGGAGTCAAGTTACAGTTGCATGCTTCTTTATATGTAGTCTCACAGTTTGATGTACACTAACACTTCCTATGTTCGTTGTTGGACTAGCACCTAGGCGCAAGAGGAAACAAACATCAGGGATAATGCTCGATAGGTTAACTAAATCTAGAGGAGGAAGAATGGAGATCCGTTTTGAGGCAGGTTTAAAAAGGCCACGTGATGCTACAGAGTCAGCCAAGTTAGTATCAGAGGCAGTGGTTGCCGTTAGGTGTCATGTACGTATCCTCCCAACATGGATTCAGTACAGGAATGACAAAGAAGAAACCCAGTTCAACACCTTCCTCGACCATTTATCTGTAAGTATGGTTATGTATGGAAACTAGTAATATCGTCTTGCTCTGTCCCATACTTTCTAGGTTGCTGATAATGAGACTCCCATAATTTTCAACAGATGACGTTCAAGTTGGATAGCCAAGATGATGCAACCAGACAAGCTTGCACCCATGTTTTCAAGTCTGCTCTGCGACAGTATCGGTATAACTTGAGGAAAACTCACTTTGAAGGCAAGGCTAACAGTGAACTTTCCCAAACATCTCCAGTGGAAAATATCTCGGATGAAGAGTGGAGGGGCCTTGTTAAACACTGGTCTGATTCGAAGTATCAGGTACATTATATATATGTGATCAGATCACATGTTGAAGTCCTATTTACGCATGTGCCACACAAATCTAGCTTCTTGTAGGTCAACTGTTCAAAGAACAAGGCCAACCGTACGAAAGTGAAATTCCAACAGACGATAGGATCTCGTAGCTATATTGCACACTGCGAGGCTCTTGTAATTAGCTGATGTTTCACTCTTTTCGCTGTACCATATTATCAGATCTATATTGACTTGTTCGAAATGCAGAGGAAAGCCCGCAAGGACCAAAAAGTACCTGAACCAAATGCTGTGGAAATCTTCAAGGACTGTCACACCAGCAAGAAGAAGGGCATGACTACACCAGTCAAAGCCGCTGTTGTAAGTCCTTAATCCTCATGCCTTTTAACTACTACTTACTCTGACTTGTGCCTTGAACTGCATGGTTTGCAGCCAATGTCTATTACTCTTTTCAATTTTATACACAATTGTCTTAGCGTATCATTGCACCTTACAAGGTTTAAAAGAGAGGAGTGATGTTCCTTTGATCTTGACCCGTAATCTAGTTCCGTGCTGGACTTGCCCACACAACGTTACAATTGCCTGTTTGTCTGTTCTCAGTTGTTTTGTGATATGAATGATGTCATACTATGCTTACCGTATTATAAACTTCGTCTCTTTATCCTTAGCCCTCAATACAATGTGAAGAAATAGACAATACATTAGCGATGGTACATGGTCATATGTTTGGAACCTGGTTTTATTATGTACTTTGCAATAAAATACAACTAATATTTACATGGGTTCACCAAAATAAGTTCTGTATATAGACCAAAGCTATTTTCTTTGGTTTTGCTGCCTCCTTAATATCTTCTGTTCTGGTACTACTAATGTAAAACCTCAACTTTTCAGCAAGCTATGGAAAAAATGGTGGAACCGCCACCTTCTGAAGGCGGCGAGGCAACTATAACCGCAATGTCAGCTCTTGCTGCAGTGGGTCAGTACCTGTCCACTAACAGTGCCAAAAGCACATTCCTGCATAATACTGGGTTGGTTGTTAAGGCAATATCGTCCAAACTGCCTCATGATCAAGATATGCAAGCTCAAAGCAATGTTGTATCTGCGCTCCAGGCACAAGTCCATTCCCTAACAGAGACCCTTTGTGAAACAAGGAGAAACATTGCTCAATGTCATCAAGATATTAATGGTTTTGAAACCAGACTATCAGACATTTGCTATGTTGTTCAGGAGCCTAGGGGAAATGAAGGCGAGGGTTATGGTGCTCCATCAGACAATACAGCATGAAAACATAACAGTCAGGTCAAATGAACTGAGCTTCTGAACTTCTGGTGGTGCATTTATCTGCTAGACTGTTAAGTTTTATGCCAACCTTCCTTTTGTTATATAGTTGTAATTTGTTTTGGTGCGATACAAAATTTATTCTTAACGTGCAGCCACCGGCTGAAGAAAACAGCAAGCCATTTTTGTATAGTGTAGGGTGTTCCCTATATCTGCACTGGTGGTGATCTTTGATGCCGAGTGGATGTAATCTGTGCAATCGCCTTAATAGCCTAGCATTAGTTTCGGCCTTATTTATTTCCTAGTCTTCTTTTTCCCTGGTTTGCTAGTGGCCGCAACTACCATGGGCCATGTACGGGCCGTAGGATCCATGGGTCTCCTACGGGCCATCGATAAATGTGCCTGTAATCGGTGGGCCTCGGGCCGTCGGATAAATGGGTCTACATGGGCCGTAATCGGGCGTAATTGGTATCGGCCCAGCACGGTAACAGGCCGTTAACAGGCTGTAGGACAGCAAAGGCTTAATTCTGTCACAGGCATAACGGGTCGTTAATGGGCCAGAATATAGGACGGGCTGGAAACAGCGCAACGGGTTAACAGGCCAGAAACGGGCCGACTCTTGCCATGGGCCGAATTTGGCCCATTAGGGTAACAGGCCAGTAATGGCCCGACTCTTGTCATGGGCCGAATTTGGCCCATTAGGGGAACAGGCCAGTAACGGGCTGACTCTTGTCATGGGCCGAATTTGGCCCATTAGGGGAACAGGCCAGTAACGGGCCGGAAGTAATCGAGGGCCGAAAAGGAGCCAAGAACGTATGGGTCATCAATAGGCCGAAAGCTAACACGGGCTGGAAACGACCCATGTAAATCACGGGCCGTTAACGGGTATAAAGAAAATTACTGTTCATTATGGGCTAGAGTCATCGTGGGCCTGTAAAGGGCCGAAAGATACGAAGGCCTCATATGGGCCGAAAGACGTCGTGGGCCATACATGGGCCGAAAGTGAAATGGGCTGGTGTTATATTCGATGGCCCACATGACGTTGTTGGGCCGATTTCCTTTAGGGCCTAACGGGCCGTGAGTTAACGGGCCGTAAAATGGGCTATTTGCAAAGAGACCGTTAACAGGTTTTTCATGGGCCAGCCCGTTAACTTTTGACCAAGTCAAACGGGCCGTAAAATGGGCTATTTGCAAAGAGACCGTTAACAGGTTTTTCATGGGCCAGCCCGTTAACTTTTGACCAAGTCAAACGGGCCGGCTTTGTAAGCTAAATGGGCCAGTGGTGGGCCGTGGCACGTGTCGACATACCATAGGCGCCTATCTGACCCACTGACGAGCTGACACGTGTTTCGTCCGGCCAATAAGAATTTTACACGTGGAAATTTCCCATTGGTCGGGGCTGTTAACGGGTTATCGGATCCAAAACCCGACCCGATAGCTTAACGGCGTTCCGTTATGGTGGATGCCACGTGTCGGTCACCCTTGACGAAAGCACTTCTGTGACGCGCGATTTATCGTCATGGAAGTGGACACTTCCGTGATGATAATTTTGGTAATGTCATGGAACACTTCTATGACAGCACATGTATGACTATCTTGATTCTGTCATAAAATCGTCATGGATGTACATGCATGACAAAAAACGCGACCTACTGTGACAAACACGTATCATCACGGAAGTGTATTTTTTTTGTAGTGCATGATATATACTCTTGCAAGAGGCCAGGACCTTGAGATAGCGCTTTTAGCATATATGGACTAAACAGGAGGCTTTCACTAGGGACTTCAATCATGGAAAATGGATAGCATTTTAGCCATTGTAATGATGGCATCTTTTGTGTTGTCTACTCGAGTTATATTATATTAGAAAACTAGACGATACCCCGCACGTTATTGTGGGAATTTTTTGCAATATATTCATAGAGAAATGGTTACGTGGAACATGTATATGTTGTTGCGGGAATCTTTTGTTTGCATGTTGTGGTGGACCTTTCTCCATGCATGTTGAATGATGAGGTGGAAAACTTGCATGTTAAGAGAAATAGGTTAGTGGGGGCTAGTTTTTAGATATAGAAGATGTAATTATGTGTGGTAATAATTACTTTTTTTCACTCCTCTGGCTCATCACCATTTAGATATAGAAGATACCAACACACTTCGGTCTAGAGTATAGACTTGGTACCGAAAACCCCACCATTTTCCCCGCATAAAGAAAAGAAAAACCCACCATTTTATGGCTTGTTGTGTAACTCGGGCCGCTTGTCGCGATGCCGTGGAGGGGGGGGCGACGGATGCCGTTAGACGGCGCGACACATGGCCGCTCCCGTTGCCGAGCCCATTTAACAATTTTTATTTTGATTATAGCCCATTTAAATGGGCCGCGCTGGCCACCTGGTCGGGGCGGTTCTTCCCTCGCGATCTCCACGCTCGTTCTTTCTATCCACTGCGACCGCCGCCACCGATCCATGTCTTGTCGCCGGTCGCGTTACGCCATGGTTTTGGGGAGTGACGAGTCGAGCTCTTCTTCGGATGGCGAATCCGTGACTACCCTGCAGGTACACTCCTGCTATATAATCTCCAGATAGTGCTAGTCTTAGGGTTAGGGTTCTTCATTTCCGGTATTTAATGCAGGGCGTTGATTTGTGCATTATCTCTGTTGCTTAGCTTGACTATCCCTTTCTATGAATGGAGTGGCATTGCTCATGATCTGTCTTCTCGTTGTCTGCATCGAGAACCTTGCGTTAGGCTAGTTGCTTTTGATTCCTTAGACACTGGCAGACGTTTTCTTGCCTATGGTTAGAAGGTATGTTGTTCCGTACTGTAAATATATGTTTACATTAGCTCGTGCTCGATTTACTTCGCAGTAATCCATTGTTCTGCCCATAATTGCATACAATTTCAATTAATTTGTGCATTTACAAAGTCCGTATTTATGTTGTCTTTTTTACGGTCTAATATTTGTTTTAGCCCATAATAGCATATACTTGCAGTTAATTGATCCATATATATATATATATATATATATGTGTGTGTGTGTGTGTGTGTGTGTATGTATATCATTGCATGCTACATTTTTTGTTCATATGATTGAGACCATATTTGTAGTGCATTGCATGTAATTGTAGTGCATTTGTGCATATATGATTGAGACCATATTTTTTCATACTGTAGGAAGAAGTGAAATGTAACTATGTGGAATGGGTAGACCCAGAGTGGTCAGTGGCTACGAAGTTCTGCCTCAGAGAACTATGGAGCATGTATGACAAGAAGCTGAGACAGAATGTTAAGAATGCTGAAGAAAATTTCAATTTAATTGGAGAAAAGAGGAGGACGGAGGAAGAGCTGAGATTTTTCAAAATGGACTTTGCTATAATGGTGGCTGATAAGGAGGATGCTCTCACGCAGTTGGGAAATGCAAGATTGTCACTTAGCGATCTCAAAGAGGAGCTGGAGAAGAATAAGATGGCAGACCATGGTTGTGCCAATCTACATCAGGTCCTGAGGGCAAAGGCTAAGAAAGACCGGGATCGGGTGGTGCTAGAGAGAGACCAAGTGATGAGAGAGAGGGACCAGCTGAAGCAAGAGAAGAAAAAACTTGAGTATATTATTGCAAATTTTCTCAAACAGAAACATGGGTACGTTGATAAGATCAAGAAGCTGAAGGAGATTTATGATGAATTTTAAGTATGCATTGTGGTTTATTGTTGAACTGAATGATCAAGTCCTATCTGCATTGTGGGCAGTTCAATTGTGTAAGGCCTAAGTATATTATATTAACTAATAAATTATATCACTTTCGAAACAGTTTTCCCTTCTCTGACGTGCATCCTAATACGGGTTCTCGGCTAAGCGCTGAAATTCTTTTGCTTCCACCGGAGCTCCTAAATCCTACTCATCAAGGGGGCGAAAGAGTTGTTGATCATGTGATTGATGGTGCTACTGATCCTGATCTTCATGATGCAGAAAAGGAAAAGGCTAACAAAAATGCAGCACAAAAATCTGTACAACGTGATTTCATGCAACACATAACGCCAAGGGAGTCTGGCGCAAGACACGAGGAAGATCCACCTGTGGACGCCGATCCCGAGAGATCCAGCGGCAATCATGCGCACGGGATCCCAGGCGGATCCGCCTACTCCACCCACCGCAGGATCCACGGGTGGCCCGTCTGCGTTCGACACGCGGGCTGTCTCCACCGAGCGGTCGGCGGGACCGGACCTGGCGCGTCCCCCCATGCCAACTGGCGCTCGTCGACTGGGTCGCCCGCGCCTGGTCCGCTACGCAATGATGACGCTGGCAGGCGGTACCCACAGCGTGTGTCACCCATGCGTCAGCCGCATCTGTCGTTGTCTCAGGCACGGGATCCCACACCGGATCGCACGACAACCGAGGGTGATTCTCAGGCAAAAAAATGAATTTGTCGAAATTTTCTTTTTTATTGTTGAATAATGCCAAATCAAATAAAAAATCCAAAAGTAAAAAGGAAATGAATTACTCTTCCATGGAAGAAAAGAATGAACACAACAGCAAAAATCATTAAGCTAGAACAAATGAAGGGAAGCAAAAATGTATTGGTATGAAACGTATAGTCTGACTGCATTACACATACACATGTATGTGTAAGCAACCAAAAATCCACATAAAATCCAAGGTATCGTGCTTATTACATGAATGATAGAAAATCCAAGTTGTCCATGCCCGGGAAACGTGCTTCCAGACTTAAAACAAACGACTAAAACTAGAATCTTGAATCATGTATGATCTCTTCACGCCTTGCTTTTCTTTGCGATGTCGCAAATTTTGTTCTTCACACATTCGAGCGTGTTGGTAGGTGAGAGAACCAACTCGGCGACGAGACGTCTTCTCCTTGCATTAACCGTGTCCTACAATTTTTAGAAGAAGGTTTAATGAATAGAAGTTGGTATTATATGACAATTGTACAAGTGTACGAACACAGAGGACAAATTACCTTGGTTAAATCGGCGGTCCATCGTTCCCCGTCCCAATGCTCCATAACTTCAATCACAAAAAGGCCACAAGAGTTCCTAATATATATGCAAACATTAGTCACCGTGCACACGAACATGTCTTTCGTAAGTAGAAATTGATGAACCATAACTCACCCGTCCTCTTGTTGTGGCATGTCCATCTGAGCTGTGATAGGCCACTTAGTGACGTCTGGATATTTTCCAGGTGTAATACGGTTTGCCTCTTCCATATCAATTGATATTGCTAGTTGCTATTTCAAAGAAAGTAGTAGTGAGAAACCATACGACATTTCATATGAAGAATGCTCGATGTTGGGGAGAGTACCAGTGCTTTCACAGTGTCGAGAGGATAGAGCGAATCCATAACTTGGAATTGTTTCTTGCGGTTGTGCATCACCACGGTGATCCAGTGTGTATTGCCGACGTTCAACGGGATAAACGACTAAAATGTGGAACACATTTGTAATCAGATGCAATAATGCTTGTTAAAATGAGTGTTAATGAACTAGTAAGAACATATCGTACCTTATCACGGATGGTATACTCGTCCAGAACCCTACGTACTGCTCCAGCTCTACTCAGTGCACTATCCATGTTGTATACCGACGGTTTTGGGTTGTCTCGTGCCTTAGCACGATCAACAAGGTATTTGGACCTCCAGGCTAGACAGAGGTATCGATCATGACCAACGCGCAGCGCCAAATGTGTCTGATAAGCATCGATAATCTGCATAAATAAAAGAACATTTTATGTTCATAGCTAACACCTAGATTATGCACTTAAATAACAGGACATCAGACTATAAGTATCTAGGGAGAACATGAGGCTTCTCAGAGCTCAGCGACTCTCGGCCGTCGGATCGTTTCGCTTGATGCGTTTGGGACCGTCAGAGCGAGCCCTCAGGCGCTCCCAGCCGCCGGATTGAACTGAAAACACTGTTGCAATGAATAGTTTGCTTCCCAGCTAAAATATCTTGTGCCACCGCCGTTATTACAGTGCCCTGCCGAGGGCGTTTTCATCTTTTCACATGTTGGCCCATGACGCGTTGATCCCTGGTTGGCCCGTCAATGGATGAGATGAGGGAGGGTGTCTGCCTCGCCTCTTCGTCCTCCCAGTCACCCCCACCATCCCCGCACTCGCCGCGGCCGCCACCCTTCATCCCCCGTGGTCCGCCTCCTCCCCTCCCCTCCCATCGCCCGAATCACATGCCCGCTGGTCGGGCCGCGGTGGACGGATTCGAAGACGGCCGGGCGGCGACCATTCCCACGAGGCCCGGCGGCGAGCAGCGCGCGCCGAGGGGTGGAAGGGCGCTCTGGATCCGGGCGCGATGGCGGCCATGGCCGAGCTCGAGCCCAGGCGTGTGGGTGCGTTGGTGAGCGCGGCGGTGGTCGGGGCCGAGCTCTGAGCACGGCAGCGGCCATGGCCCCGTCCTCCCGCATCCCAGCCCCGCTCGCCCCAGCCCTCTCCCCGACCTCTCCCTCCACCAGACCTCTCCGCCCTGCCCACTTCGCCGCCACCAACGCCCCGTAGACCTCGCCGCCGCCGACGCCCCTCAGACCTCGCTGGCGTGGACCTCTCTCCTCGTCTCCCTCGCACCACGCCGCCCGCAGCCTCCCCCTCTCGTCATCAGAAGGGAAGGGAAGGGAAGGGAAGAGGGAGAGTGAGCAGGGCAGGCGGCGGCCAAGGTGCTCACAGATTCGCCGGCGATGTCGTCCGACCTTGGCCTCCGAGTGCTTGTGCTCTGCCTGCTCCGGGCCCATGCAATGGCCTGCTCGGGATGCCACCCTCCCCCTGCTCCAACCCTAATCCCCTCCCCTTCCCTCACGATGTTGCTGCTTTTGGTCACGCAGGTGCACGCACGCGTCCCTGCTCCTCTGGTGGACAAGGTCGGTTCCGATCTGGATGAGCAGCAACTGCTGCAGGTGGACGAGGCACGATCCCTCATGGCTCGTCCCTCCTCCTACTCCCCCTGAACGTGGTGAGCTCCACCCTCTCTTCCTACCCCTGCACATCTATCTTATCTAGCCAATTTGATTGCAATTTATCACAAAGTGCCAAGCAGCAGGGCTCGATCATCCGCTAAAAATCTATTTGGCATTTGTGCTTCTCTTATTGTTATACCTGAATGCTTATTGCCTTCCAGCTCTATGTTTCATGTGCCAATGGCCACTGGTGTTAATTGTTTGGTCAGTGTGCGCTTTAATTTTCATAAATTGCGAAAACAATATATGTTTACCTATTTTGGATTTTGTATCCTATCAGCATAAGGGATAATATTTGTCATCTGCTCTCATATTCTGATATACTTCCTATGTTAGTTTGCACTTCCTCCAGTCAAAGTGTTTAATGTATGCTTGGCTGCATGTTACTTGTATTGAACGTAGATGAATGGTTGCAAGGCGTAGTAGCAGTAGGTCGGTTTAGTCCTAGCCTTGGATCTAGCACGATTCATCCAAAGTAGTTTTTTGTTGTCTTCCTGGTTCTATTTCTCTGTCAAGAAAGGGACAAACTTTTGTTTCTTTCTGTCCAGGAGGAGCTTGGATCTAGCTACATCCTTGGAAGGATATATTTCTGTCCTATGTTCTTTGGTTGGTATTTCTTTTTTCCTATCCTAGAGTGTAAAACACGAATCTCGAGTCTGTGCTATGATGGTTAGTGTGGATCTTGCCAATTGTTTTTTGGATAAACTAAGTGGATCTGGTCCAAGATTAAGGATAAAATAATTTTAGAAATCTCAGGTTTGGTGTCATTGCAGACTCCACTATTCAACCTTAGGTTAATGTTGGTGGGTGGTACCAAATTAGGTGCACACTTGTGGCATGTTATATGGTCTAGGTAGGTTCTAAGGAAGGGGATTGTTGGACAGATGGTTGTGCAAGCTTTCTCTTACAATTAGGTTTACTTCATGTGTCTTGTTGTATGCTGGTGCCCCATTATGGCTTCAGGATGAATCTTCTTTTCATATTGGCCTCAATTATATGCTGGCGCCCCATTATGGCTTCAAGATGTGGATGCTTGCTTAGGATCAAATTTACTTCCAGCTTTGTCTTGGCCTTTTCCTGAATCTTGTTCAACTGTTCATTGCAACATGGGATATACCGTGTCTCTCTTCCAATGCAACCTGCAATTTTTTTAGGAAAATTGTTCTAATACTCTTTTTTTCCATTTCTAATACTCTTTTTAGGCCCACATATGCTGGTTTCTAATGCTCATTTTTTCCTTCTTTTCGTGTTCAAGGAAACAAATCGAGTGCTGGAGTGAATCATCTAATTCAGGGACGAAACACAAATCAGATTGTGCTTATGTCGCTACCTCCTACGTCTACAGCAGTACAATTTCAGGTCCGTATATATGGATCAACCTATTATTTGTACCATGTCACTGATTCATACTGGTTGTTAGAATTTAGTTGCTTGTCAAATGTTCATTGTATTAAGAAGTATGATGTAGCGTCTGTATCCAATGCAACTTGGCTATAGCTGGCTCTGCCTGGTGAAAGCATTCTTCCATGCTAAGTAGCCAGTCATTTTGCATTTAGTTTTGTCATAATATTAATTCAGGTTCTACAGTCTGCTAGGTCATGTTTTTTATTTACTTAAGTTCCCATCTAATTGACTGAATTAGTCACGTATGGGAGAGCAGTCTGAAAGTTATAACAGGGTATGCAATAATAGTGTGATTTATGTTGCTGGAAGTACTGCCAATGCTTTTGTCATTTTTCAGGTTTGCTCTCGGTTCTGTTGGCAAGGGATCTTTGGTCATGTATCAATTGTAGAATGGCAATAGTTGAGCATCAAGGGACAACCGAAATTACTATGATGATATTCCAGGTAGTAATTACTCGAACATAAACTTTTCCTGTTCTTCTTTATTTTCTCCTTTATTTTGGTATAATGATGTGTTGATGCCCCCTGTCATGTAATTATTCCAAGATAGCCTGACTGTAATATTTCTGGGAGAAATATTATTACGAATAGAGAAAGCTTTATTTTAGGCATCTTAATATTTCATATCGTCCTAATATTACAGTCAGGCTATCTTGGATGAAAGACATAGTTCGTGTGAATCATGACCTTCTATGCAATATTTCTTTCTATGTAATCATTCATGTGTGTATATGTGGGTATGTTTGTTGGTATCTACTCACTATATTATATACCGTGTTATTCAGAGATCCCGGGCCATGCGGGGAGATCAAAGGCTGGCAGTGCATGCAACAGGGCATGTTAATCAGGCAAATTATCGTTCAAAGACTGGGTCTATGATGCTTGGGGCGAAGGTCCTATTTCTCTCATTCCTCCCTTCCAACCCTCAACTTTCTGGATCATGGAAGTAAGCTGTGCACAGTCACATTTTTTGGGTAAATTCATATGAGCAATGAACTTGGGAGCATTTTTATTCTGGTGTTAGTTTGCTTGATCTAAATATATGATGTATTGATATGTACGCTGATGAACAATTTGGCTGATGCATATTGTTCCTTAGCTGATCCGTCTGACCATCTCAGTTATGTGGCTTGATTGGCTTTGTGACTTGATTACACATTGTGGTTCGACCAGATTGGCTTGTGAGATGCGATATTATGCAGGGTAGTCCTATTTTTATTTCAAAAGCTCAGTATTTTTTTACAATGGATAGCACAACTTAGGCACGCTTCACTTCTTTGCCAACCTGTTCCCAGAATCTTTATTTTAGTTCCTTCCTGCATCAGATCTTTTTTATCTTTAGGCTGAATGATAGAGTGGAGATGTTAAACTCCTTCATGCTTAGAACATGGTGATAAGGAGAACATCTTTTTTTAGTTATTATTTATTTGAGATGTTTAAACAATGATTGCTACTTTCAAATAGATTTGATATGTTTCTCTGAAGTTTCATTCATTTCATGGTTGTTCAGGTATATATACTAGAAGTTATTATGGCTCACTTACATTTATATCACGTCGACATAGCGGATCAGCTGGTTAGAATTCTGTATATTTTCTTCACCTCGTGAGAGGCACATCTTTCAACCAAGAATGTCATCAGCGACTATCCTGAGGACATGGTGAGAACACAATCTCAACACTTGCATTTTCATCTCCTTCTACCTTTTTTGTTTTTTGAGGTGTTAGAAATTGTGGGAAACAGTTCTGGATTGTGTGTGTATGGTAGTTTGCAAGTGAATTTGCGACTATTTTGGATATTGTCCCCAATTGAGGTTAATTTGAAATTGTGGATGCACACATGGTTTGTGTTCTTTATCATGGGGTATCTGTTCTTGTGCACATAGGTAGAAAGTGCTTGGTGGGTTTTTTCTTTTAGTTCAATTGGCATGGCCTACTGATGTGTGTGCTGGTCCTGCGTGTCCTGTGTCATGCCAGTGGCGTCAGTTTGTGAGGATTGTTTGATAGAACATGCTCGTCATAGTGTGTTGTCAGGAAGGTGTGGATGCAATAAGACATGTGCCCTTTAGTTTAGTCTCATTTTTTCTGGTACATTTGAATTAGTCTATTAGTCCGTGTCCATGTATTCTTTTGTTTTTGGTTGGCACTTTCAGGTTTGTTTGCCGAGAGACAGAGAGTTGTTTGTCCATTCACAGATGATAAACAGAGGGTTGGATTTTTTTGTGTTGGATTGATGCTTGTGAAAGAGTGTGGAAAGGATAGGATGTTTATTGGGTTCTTTTGTTGGATTCGTCTCCCGATGGTGCCATTGTTGGTCTAGTTTGGTTAATCCTTGCTTATTCATTTATCTTAGGGGTTGGATCGCTCACATGGTTTGTTAGGAAGTAAATGGAGGTTGTACACCTATTGTGGTTGCAGTTCTGTTAATCAAAGTGCTGTTTAGTGGGGTTTTTGTCTGGTGCTAACTTTTTGGTAGGAATTTCACTTCTGCCCTGAAAAAGCAACCTGCAAATGTCCAATTGATAATAGTTCCAATGTGCATTTTCTTGCTCAGACCATGAAACCTCTTACAACAGCGACAATGTGAGAGATAATCGTAAAAATAAACAGAAATACCGGGTGAATCATGTATGTTCATACTATGGCAGTTATCTTCAGTCAGTGAGCGAGAATGGACCTGAGCTGCAATCCTCGCTTTTCTCTATTCCTTTTATGAAATTTCATTCATGGTGAAAATGTTCTCTCTTAATACTGTTGTTGCATCACCGTCTGAGAAGTTACTCCAGTTGTACATAGGTATCCATCCTTTTCCTGCTCAAGTATCAAGTGGATGATATGTTGCTCTCACCTACATCATCTTTTCTTGCAGGCACCTTCTTCTTTCAGCTGCAATATTTATTTGGATCTCTGTTGTGTAGTGCCATATTTTCTACTTATACTCTGCAGGCACAATGTTACAGATTTATTTTCAATCTCAGTATGCCATCTATCCGAATTTTGTATAGCTTGCATAGTGCCTAATATCATGAGCTAATGGTAATATTGTTTATAGAGCTTTCATATTATCATGATGACACCTGTCAAGTATTGTCCACTACTAATTGCACTCGCTTCGCCTCAGAACGTGGAAAGAGGAAGTAGAGTTATCAGTAGTGATCAGCTATAACGTACTGTAGATATCGATGTTTCCAGAGCATCGTTTCCAATTGTCTGTTATCTCATTGTGTTTATGAGCAGATACAACATCTCCTGTAACACTTATTCTTACAGTTCCTGATATGAACTACTTGGCATTATTTTATATAATTTATGTCTTTATGTTTTGTACCACTCGATAAAAATTAGTTGTCCTCGGCAAACATTTGGCTTGCTTTTGGTAATTTTTTTTCTTTATTATCTATAGTGAAATTGCGGTTATTCTTGGTAACAACTACACTTTGCTTTTGGTATATATTTAATCTGTATGCCCTATATTCAATTCAGTCATCATGGGCAGCAACTTACCTTGCTCTTGATATATCTTTGTAGTTTTTGTGATATATACTGAACACATTTATTGTGAGGTTATTTTAATTCCTTTGGATGTTCTGAACGCGTTGTTATATTGAGGTTTTAGTCGCTGGGTCACCGTGCCGAGCCAGACAACAGCATTGCCTCCTTGACCAAAACATTTGGACCGGCACCCTCGCGCCAAGGTGCGATCCCGATCTAGTGCTAATAGAACTTACGTCATCCGCTAGCCATCTATGCTCATGTACCGGTCGTATGCTCTCCACAGTCACGGAGGTGCCACGTTCATTGTGTAAACTCTTTTTGTCATATTCTTAAACCGAGCAGCTGCCTCCACAAACGTAACAGCAGCATCGATGAGTTCCGGCATCAAATCGTCCTTAACAACCCCTTCCACGTCACGGTCATTAAACAGAGCTGCATGAAAAATTACGAACGTCAAGAATGGTGACTACATGAATTGGTAGTAAATTAAGCAGTAAGTTAGCTAGTAACAGCACCTCTAGTTGTGGTAGTGTTGCCGGATGGCTTAGTACCGCGTGTGTTTCGCTTGCTGGGCTTGTCTAGTGCAAAGGGGAATTCAAATTTCTTGGGAACAGTACGTCGGCGCTTCCCGGATATAACATCCTCTTCTTTCGCGGTTGCTGCAGACTTTTCCCCTTCCTCTTACCCACCATCTCGTTGATAGAACTTGCAGAAATGTCAATGTCGGACGATTCTGCTTGAGGAGAATTACCTATGATCCAAGGGTTCTCCGGTGTTGCGCCGCACTCATCAGTAGGCTTCGTTGGCTTGTCAACATTTAACTTGGCAGGTGTTTTCTAGTTAACAAAGAAATAATGTGATAGGTTCAGTTTACGAAAATGAAGATGCATAATTGAGATAAATGAAGACAAATAAATGAAAACATACTTCCTCATCATCGTTGTTCTGGTTTCCAACAGGCTCGTCAGGCTGTGTCAAATCAATCACCGGCTCTAGACCGTCAGAGTCATCCTTGTACATGAATTCTTTTTTTTTCTGGCGGACCATTCTAAAAGGAATCCACTTCTTTGTCTGCATCGTTGTTGCCGGAAGCCACAGCAGCCGCTGGCTTGCACATCACACCATTTTGGTTCAACTTCTCCAACAATCTCTGCATTACATAAAAAAGATTAATTAATGTGGGCATGGTTTTGCAACTTAAAAAATGTTGTAAACATAGAATTAAGGGTGTGTCACCTCGGCTACTTGATCCGGTATTTCCTTCATTTGGCTGTGTATGTAATCCATACACCGTTTCATGATGAGCTTCATCATCTCGTCCGCGTTTGAGGCTAACTTAGACTTCTTTGCCGCAGCAACGGCGGGCTTCATTTTTGGCTTTTCTGGTTCGGGTACTTTGCGCTCCTGTGCCCTATACTCCTTGGTTATGTTGTCTTCAATCTGCATGTGAAATACAAGTACATGTGATCAATAAAAATATTAATACAATTAATTATGTTATATAAAAGATTTAAGAAGTACCCAACGCAATGAATTACCTTGACGTTATCACGGCCATGGCCGTGGTCATAATCAAACTTGTCTCTCCTAGAGGCTGCAGCTTCAGTCCAATTCCTCATGAGAGGTTGCATGGACAAGCTAGGATTGAACGCGCATTCACCTTCCAAAGGCTGAACCTTCTCCCAGTACAAGTACTGCATGAATATGAAAAATTACAGTTAGTACTATACAGCAGGTAAATTTGCAAGCATATATTTTTTGCAATGGTACAAGTTTGAAAGGTGTACCTGCAGGAGAGCTAAGTTGCCTCTCGGCCATTGGCGGAGGTGTTTGCCTTTCCTTACGTTGTGAAGGCAGTCCAGCAGAACCCGGAGGGTGAACACATTTCAATTAATCTTGGATATACGCTTCACATCGTCCACCAATGCGTAATATTGCCTTGGGACAATCTTGCTCGACATGGGAGCAAGAACTGTTCCAAGCAACACGAGGACAACTTTCCGAAGGAAATCGTCGTCGGCAGATTTATTTTTTGTGATGTCCACAATCAGATAATCGATGACTATATTACATGTGGTCTTGCTCAGGAAATGAGGCGACACTCGTTCTTTAACATCTTCACCTTCCTCACCGAGAATATCTTCTGCCGACAGTCCGTGGTTCTCCAAGGACAAGATGCACTCAACATCCACGGCACCGAGAGACACTTCGCCAACCAAGTGTTGTACAATGAATCTGCCCTTGCTAGGATAAAAAATCTCAACCATGTACCGGATCAACAGTGTACGCATCTTCAACGAAGGTATCTGAAGCATGCTACGTAGTGGTGTTTCGGCAAGTGCGGTGCGGTGACCGGAAGATAGACCGGCAAGAAGTTTGCACCATTTTTCAATGGCGCAAACAATTTCTCCATTGAGTTCATCCATCCTGTTGAAAAAAAATAAACTTGGTTACAGTAGCAAAAATTGTTTAATCAACTTTTTTCCTAACATGCTGTTGGATAAAACATAATAATGGAATACACTATCCAACAGTAGATCAAAAACTATACAACATGATTCATTCATAATGAAACATTCAGCAAAGACACGTGCAACACGTAAAATGACAGTTTAAGTACTTATTTAATCAATTAGTTTCAAAATCAAAAGTAACATAATTTTTTTAATCATTTATTTTCATATGATGATGTCCAAATAGATATAAGAATCAGTGACACTGCCTAATTAACTGTGAATCGAAAACAAAAGTACAAAATTATGCATACTGGAACATGCATCAAACAAACGTGCAACACATACAATATTAGTGGGCGTCTCATAGTTGCAACATGCATGTCTTAGGGCATTGTTATAACTTAAAGTGACTATGCTATAACTAACACTGATTAAAAATTCTTGTTTATCCATCAATCCAACCTAAAAGTGAAAGACAACAAACTACATGCATAAACTAATTTGCAATTGTAGGGCTATCTAATCTAATACACGCACAAACAAATCTACTGTCATAGGCCTATCTAATCTAATACACGCACAAACAAAAAACATCTAATCCAATAGATGTAATGCGAAGATTATGCGCTAATTAATCTTAGGCCTATCGAATCTAACACACGCACAAAGAAAAGCGTCATGAATGCGGTACGGCAGCCAACATGCTGGATTGCTCGATGAAGATGGAAGTTGTCGGCGTTGCAACGTGGACGCAGTTCATCCACGGCGGCCAGCACGCGCTGACGATCTGGATGTTCTCGACGATCTTGCTGGAGTTGGGCGGATGCTAGGGAGCCGTCGTAGACGACATGTACGACGATGCCGAGACTATATAGGAGGAGGAGGATCTCCTAGGTAGTCGTAACCACCAGGGAAAGTACGTCCGTTATCTTTGCTTTCCTTGGTTGAGGAGAGGCGGTACGTGCTCCTAAATGAAAGGGATAGGCTTCCCATGCTCGACGTTTTTTTGGATATTCCGATCCGGGAATTGTGTAACAAATCCCGGCTGCTCCTCTCTTTGAGCAACGAGGGACTCGTGTCATGTACTTTTTATCTTTTATTTTTTTCTTTTCTTTTTCATATTAGAAAATTTGGAAATCAAATAAATATTTCAACTCAACCAAATGGTCCCAAAGTTTTTTGACACGATACCATGGATAGCATGCATGCCAATTCTCGTCAATTTCCGACAATCGATGCATTTACTAGGATTTTGCCGGTGAAAAAACCACGAAACGCTGCCCGGACGTGACGCAACATTCATTCGGTGTCCGGAATGGCTCAGATGTTGCATGGGGGCCTACATTGGGCATCCTCACATGGTTCCAAACTTGGCGTAATTTCATGCAGGCCACCACATAGCACATGTGCAACCAGCAACATTCGGGTCTGCCGGAGGGGGAGACCGAAGGACGTTGTTTCTCTAAACTGAAACAAATGGCACGAAAGTTTTTCCACACAATGGGATCACCATGGACAACATGCATGCCAATTCTCATCGATTTCCGACAGTCGATGCATTTACTAG